>NW_006199369.1:1146124-1160081 GCF_000334495.1 Tupaia belangeri chinensis
AAATGAGAGGGAGAAAAATGAAATGGACCTCAATTTTATAATCATAGCAAGAAGTATCAACATCAAAAACTGAAAAGATAGTACAAGCGAAAAAAAATTCTGATTTAAAATTTATATGTGAAGGGACCAGCAAATGACTTAAATGGTTACTTTGCTTGACTCCCACATTGCTGACCTGGTTTGAGTTGTGGACCCCACAGTTTAAAACATTTGCCAGGTGTGTATGTGTGTGTACCCAAAATCCTGAGAGGAGACTTGAGGAGAAGGGGACACCCCCAGTGCTCGCTTTCTGTCTCTCTGTCTCTCTGGTAAATGGATGTACACTATAACAAGATCTCTCTAAATAAAAAGTTAGATGTGGAGATTCTATATAAGGAAACGGAAAACAGAACACAATGATACATATAGTACGCAAGGTCACTTATTGATCCTCCTCGGTGTTAATGCCCTTGTGAAATGCTCACCTCTTTAGTGTTAGTGTGGGCCGAACTCAGTGACTCATTTCTCATGGGTGGAATATAGCACAAATGTTGAGATGGACTTTCATGATTAGCTTACAAAGAGACCGACTTCCACCTTGGAAGCCTCTTTCTGTCATGCATACTTTGTTGGTAGCCATATTATGAGTTGCCCCAAGAAAGCACAAATGGCAAGAAAGTCAGGTAGCCTCAGGCCAATGACCATCTAGAAACTGAATCCTGACAAAAATCACCTGAGTGAGCTCAGAAACAGATTTTCCCTCATTCAAGTTTTCAGATGAGACTACGACCCTTGTAGACACCTTTATTTTAACTCTCATGGAAAACCTTGAGACAGATACATCTGGTTAGTCCTGTTTTGGATTTCTGACCCATAGACACTGTGAGATAATGCTATTTGTTGTTATCAGAGACAAAGTTTTATTGTAATGTATTATGAAGCAATAAATCATTGATATAGTAAATAAGCTTTTGTTCTCTAGTGTAATTAAATTTATCTCATTAATTTGAGAATTTAGGAAATTCATGTATTTATTCATCCAATAAAACAGTTGCCAAGTATGTACCATACATCGTATGAATGTGAGAAAAATGGCTCCTTTCCTCAGAGATCTTCTATTCTAGCAGGAAAGACAACCTTGTAAGTGTGTTCTGGGATACTCTACCCTGAGTTAACCTCATTCTTCTTGGCTTTCCTCAACTTTCCAAAGTGCAACTGTGTTTCTTCTCACTTCTCCATCTATTGGCAAGGATGCTTATGCTGCTCGTACCTTCTGATATTGGATTAAGTTTTAGATTTTGAAATACAGGGTCAAGACTTTAGAGATAAAGGTCCTATCCCTGTCCCTGAGATGATGGAAAATATATACTCAAGGATTTTCTGCTATACAATGTTGAATTTTCTTGGTATCCAACTAAAACTTTGAAAGGATTAATGAGCATAAGGCTAAGACTCATTGCATGATTCAGAAAAGAAATACAATGTGACAAGTATTTTGTGTTCAAAGATAACTTATTTCTTTTCTTATTTTTGGGTTACCACAGGGACATAAATCTTTGAAGAAAGTATATTTTAGATTTATTTATTTATTTATTTTTAATTTTTTTGCTATAGAGTGCGTGCACTCGCCAGACAGACAGAGAGAGACAGAGAGACAGAAAGTGAGAAATCACCCCCTGGGGGTATGGCCATGCTGCAATCCCTTCTCTTCCATTCTTCTCTAGGGATCTCGGGCACGCACACACATATGCATTCGGCACGAGTTTTAAGTTACCGGGTCTGGGACTCGAACCGTGGTCAACTAACTGCCTGGTCCCAGAGAAAGGGAAAACGAGAAAGTAATCCGCCAGGTACAGGACTTGAACTGCAGTTGGCCATATGGGAATCCAGCACCTCTAACCACCACACCACCTGCTGGCCCCTAGATTTATTTTTTAACTGTAAGAAAACTGGTCACTGGCTAGCAGAAATTCAGAATATATAACTTTTTCATCTGATGTATTAGCGTCTCAAGTCTTACTCAAATCTCAGCTCTACCACAGCTTTACTTATGGCTGGCTTTGGGTACAAGTTCTGTTAAACCTTTTAGCTTTAGTTTCCTCATCTGTAAAGTAGGTATACTAATCCTTACCGTGTAACCATCACAGGGATTTGTATGTCAGTGTTTCTCAACATATCAAGTTTGAGCACTTATTCCACAAGAAAATAAAAGGGGCCATCTAGTCTAAGGGTGTGGGATAAAGCATGCTATCTGTTCGAGATTTATAATGTTCATTAATGCAGAATGTGCTTTCTAGAAATACGCAATATACAGTTAATATAGATATTTTCCTGTTTCAGAAATAAAAGTATATAGGAGGATGTATGATAACCCCAGATAACCCCAACTCTTTTGATACAACATGTGGACATCTATTTAGTACTCTCTCCAAGTCTAGTGAATATGGTCAATTGTCCTGGGCAGCACGAGGTAGCTCTACTCTGGGTACTGACTCTGTAGCCCAGTCTTTTTTTACTCCATGGCACCTCTGCACTATCTTTCTGGCAGGAAGAAATTAGAATAAAAAAGAAAAAGGTAGGTATTGGAGAGAGACAGAGCACTTCTCCTACTTCATTGGCCAAAGCAAGTCTTACATACACTCATTATAAACAGAAATTTTGCAACTATTAAAAAATTATGACATAGTAAATATCCATGCTTCATAGTCAAGTAAAATGTAAGAATATACATTTACCACTTTGGGTATTGAGAGAGTTGTTAGACTCTTATTTAGATATTACTGTCTTTTCTCAAACATTCTACAAAAATCCTGCAATATTTTTAAGGTCATAAAGTCATCAACAAAAGTATTTTGCTGTGTCTTCGATATTGTAGGACATAATTAAATAATTTTGCACCTTGTTGTGATGCAACCTAAGCTTTACTTAGATATGAGTTTCTCAGATAAAAGTTATAGTGAAGATTTTCTACGTTGACAAATTCTTAATACTTTTGGGGACATTGAAGTATGAGTAAGGTACGTCTGTCAAACATTCTACCAGAACTCATATTACAAATTTATTCAAGTAGAAATAAAATCAATAGGAAGTAAGATATAGCAATCCCCAAATCACTAAATGTTGTCTATGGAGAAGCTGAAACAGTCTGTGTGGGCAATGTTCTTGTCTCCATGGCTATGCTTTGCTTCCCTCAGGGTGTTTGAATGGACAGGGAGATTTTGTGGTCAGTTTCCCTGCTGGAATTGTTTTCTTACCCACTAATTTAGGCCACTTGGTTGTTCCCCTTCTCCAGGATCTCTATTTAGTTTACCTTCTGTATTAGCATTCTCCAGAGAAACAGAACCAATGTGGTGATAGACAAGAGGGGATTTGTTAGGGAGACAGAAGATTCCCATGGTAGGCTTGTCTGTAAGTTGGAGATTTATCAAAGCCAATCAGAGGCTGAAGGTCTGGAAGGAAGCCACTGGCTTAAGTTCCTGAATGAGAAGACCCAAGAATCTGGAGCCCAGATTCCCAATGGAGAAGATAATAGATGTACTAGCTCTTTGAGAGAGAATGAATTCACCTTTGCTCTGTGTTGTTCATCTACACCCGTAGATGGATGATGCCCACCCACAAAGGTCTTCTTTACTCAGACTATGGATTTGAATGCCATTGTTTTTGGAAACACCCTCACAGACACCCAGAGATAATGTTTCACCAGCTGCGCTTTGAACCTGTTAGTACTGTCGAGTAGACAGGTAAAGTAACCATCACATATATTCTGTGCTTTCCACAATTCTTCAACACCCTAACCACCACTCCACTTGTTGGCTTCTCACATTTTATAATTTTTGAAATTCATATAAATGCAAACATGACTGGTAGAATGTGACTTTCTCCTGCTTTTAGGGCTCTTCAACTACCAAAACCTTTGTCTATGCTTCCTCTTTCTCCATGTACCAGCTCCCATCCCAACTGAGCATGCACCATAGCTTTCTATTTTTCTCTCATTTTTTGAGAGCACACACATACATGAGAGAGATAGAAAGACAGAAATAGCATGCCCAACAGGGTCTTGATGCTATAATCCACCTCCAGCTTCAGCAGCCCTGGATCATGGGTCAGGTACATATTTAACACATTCAGGAAGATCTCTGGACTTGAACTATGAACCCCCCTCCCCCCCAGGGGATTCCCTTGCAGAACATCACATTTTACCACTGTGCCACCATCTGGCCCTCTAATATGCAATGCCTTTCTTAAGACTAGCATCCAAACCAGAACCAAGTGAGAGCTGGATGGCCAGTTAATATATGTTACATATTATGGCTGATTGTAGTCAACATCTCTGCACTTTGGAAATGTCATTTTAGACCAAGCATGGAAATAAGACTGAGGATGAGAGGGACAGATAGGCATTTAGTAACACAGGGAAGAGTCTCCAGCTTATGTGAGGGAAGGAAAAGCAAAGCTACTTCCATGGAAGCTTTCAAAGGCTTCCAGCCCTCATGTAAGCCTTGACTGGGTAACACCATGAATTGGATTCCCAGCAGGCAGATTTTTAAAGCCTTTGGTATACTAGTCTGTTTCACCAGATGATCAACTGTACTCTAGGGCACACATTGATCTTTTTTATTTTATATTCTTCATACGTAATTTAGAGTCTGCTACATAATAGGTTGCCCCTATGAAACCAATGATGGAGAAGTAACTCACCACAAGTAGTATGGCATCCCATGAATCTAACTGCCTATATTGAGTTGAAAGGTAATTCCTGCCATTTGTATTAATTGACATGTGTAGATGTGTTTGCTATAAATCACGCTTGCATCCATTCCTTTTTTGCTGTATTCCTTAATAGAGTGCAAAGCTAGTCACCAACCTCATTGGAAGTGGTGAAAAGAGATGGTGAAAAATGACTTGGGAGAAATTCTGGAGAGGAGCACAGGTTTTCCAAATATTGTTTTTCTAAAAAAAAAAAAAAGAGAGAGAGAGAGAAACCCAAGGAAGAATGCTTATGTCCTACACTATTTCTGATCTCCTGTCTTTGAATATGATTGTGGACATGGAACCAGTAGTTGCAGCAGGATTTGACAACCATAAATTCCTCAAATCACTCAAATACAGATTCAGAGTCCAGATGGCTGAACAATGGCAGCTGCCTCCTCACAGACTTCTTGCAATGGGAAAGCAATAATGCACTTTTTGGTCAAGATTTCTGTTCGTTGTAACCAAAGCATTCTTAATTAATGCCACATTCTATAAATTTATACTTCTCTGTTGGGTTTAAGAAATAGGAACTTGTGTTTGTTTTTTCCACACTTTACTTAAATGCTTTGAATTCTCATTCAAAATTGTTTAGTAGAGTCAAAACAGGATATATTAGTTCCTTTTAAGTTTCATTCACCTAAGGCAGGTTTGCTGAGAATGTGCTGTTCGCCAACTGATGTGCTAAGTGCTACTTAGTCGTTAACTTTGCCAGTTTGTCTAATACATTAACTTCCTCTGTCATACCTATGGATCTGAAGGTACACAGTATTCCTCTGTTGGTGTCACATTGGTAGCAGTCTGAATTCAAGAAGCCTCACAAGAGCTATTGTTGTTGTAAAGAAGCTGGCTGTTGAGGCAGTCTCCAGTGAGGCTTTCAAACGTCCTAAATACGATGGACGTATTTTCCAATCTTGCCATGATTTCACTAGCAAGTGCATTTTTGGAGGCTCGTCTGGGATCTGCTTTGCTGCAGTTCCCTTGGCTTCTTTATGCTGTTTGCTGAAGGATGATATCACAGTGACAGCAACAAAGAGTAAAATAAATACGTCTTGAGGCTCTTGTTATAGCAGCTGCCTGGAACTGAAACTTGGTTTCTGGAAATTCAGCTGAGTAAGTGTTACTTTGGCTATGACTTTATTAACAAATGATGTTTTTAAACCTCCATTTAGCATGCATTTAAGAGTTGGAGAACGTGATCATTTGGTGTTAAGTCATTTCTGCTTAGAGATAAGTAAATGTTACAAGTATTACTCTTTTACTAACACTCCATACTTCAGGCTTAGAAACTTTATAAAATGGGAGCACATAATAGTTAAACACATGGCACTTCTTTTTCCCATTTTGAGGGCTTTTCAAACTAAAAGCTTGGAGATGTTAAATAATACACAGTGCATAGGACACCACACATAGTTGTTCAACAGGTGGGAATTTTTATACCTAGTCAGTGTTTAAGTCGCAGCCAATGTGCAGCTTTACTCTCCTAAGAAAGGAAATAGCCTCCAGCCTTCATCCCTTACCAAAGGAAAGCCACATCCTTAAGTGTTGACTGACAGAGAAAAGAATATAAAATAAAAATAATGGATTGCCCCTGACATCACTGAGCATTAATGTATCTTCTTCTTACTGTTTCTATTTGGTAAAAATGTTCTTGATCATTTATATCTTGCTGGTATCCACCAGGCAAGAGACCTAAAGTCCCAGAATACATAGACTTTATAATTAAAAAAAATAAATAAATGTGCAGGGCCAGCAGATGGGATTGTAGTTAAAGTGCTGGACTCCCAGAAGGTTGATCACAGTTCGAGTTCCACACCTGATGGCTTGCCTTCTCACTTTCCCTTTCTCTCTATCTCTGTCGCACTCTGGTCAAATTCAATAATAATAATAATAATAATAATAATAATAATAATAAAATAAATAATTCATTAAAAAATAAACACATATAGGGGCCAGCCAGTGGTGTTGCATTTGAAGTGTTGGACTCACACGTTGGCGATTGTGGTTCAAGTCCCAGACCTGGAGGCTTGAAAATCATGTTGGGTGCTTGTGTGTGTATGCCCAAGGTCCCAAGAGGAGACTGAAGAAGAGATTGTGGCATGATCATCACCCCTGGACAGTGATTTCTCACTTTCCCTCTCATTATCTCTCTGATTCTCTCTAGTAAGCTCATGTGCCCTATGGCAAAATCTTAAAATACATAAATAAATTTTAAAAATACATATATAGGATTTGATTAGGAGGAGTAGAAGAGAAAAAGAAGAAGACAGGTAAAGATTTACATTAGGCCTTACAGAGTCAAGCTCCTGCTGTATGATAAATATTTTGATTGATGGGGACCTTAAGAATCATCTTTTTTACTGCTTCTTCAATGTCTACATCTCTTCAACATCATCTCTGGCCAGTGACAGTATTGTAGTTTATATTTCCATTATTTTTTGGTGAAATATGCATGTCTGATAGGGAATAGACTCCTAGAGGTACACCTTGGGGAGATGACTTTTCCCTGAACTTTCTTGTCATTTAGTAATTGACTAGGACAACATTCATTTACTATTTGCTTCTTTCTGTAAACCTGCATTTTGCTAAGAGATGCAAAGTTTATCATCAGTTAGTTCTGTTTTGTACTTGCTCACCACAGTATCTGTTATTGCTTAACATCCTGTTTGTTCTAAACACAGGTGACTGGGAAAGGTTTGGGCACATCAACCAGATTAAGTTGATCAGATTCCCTGTCCAATTAAAGTGACAGTGACTCCCAAAACCCACTCTTTATTCTTTGAGGTCCCTGTGTGGACTGCTTATGTAAAATATGATCTGGGTAGTAATATTTGAGTTAGATGAGCTGGAAAAGTCAGGTTTCCAAAGTGGAAAGAAAAAGGCAGACTTCCAGAGAGACACAACTATGAAGGCTCATTTGCCACCACAGAGAGATCAGACAGGCAGGTCTCCATCCTTTTATCCTGAGGCAGTTCCCTTCTACTTATTGGCCTCTCAGATCCTCCTCTCTTTAAGTTATGGAGATATTCTTGATTATGTGCTCCTCAAATCCCCATTAATTCCAGGGGTTTTGGCTAGTTTGAGAGTGTTCTGTACCTGTTTCCTGCCTAGGTCTTTGTTATTCAGGTAATCCACATGATAGGTTTCTTTGACTCTTAAGGAGTGTCCAAACTACTTCTCTAGTGAGAGAAAATCAAAAGGCTCTATTTTTCTCAGACAGATTGATTCTTTGACTGTTGTTAACTCCTTTCTGCAACAGCTACATTTTCTGTTGAACTCTAATATACGTGAAGTGTTTGAGACATGGAGAAAATTTTATTTAGCAAAGTTAGTTATCACCTTGACCACCATTTTTGCAAAAGGCAATACATTCAGACAACTAGATGAAGAGCTAGAGAATAATCAGCTATTTCTCCTGTGTCATCTAAACATTGCAAAGTCAAGTGGAAAATTAAGCTATTCCAGCTTGGATCATACAAAAATGGAAGTGCTCACTTGTGATACTTATAGATGTTTCAGATGGATGTTCTTTAGGATACAGATTGTCCAGTGGACACTTCTATTTTCATTTCTTTTTCTTTTTTATTTAATTGACAGAGGCATGCATACTTGCCACAGAGAGAGAGAAAGAGAAAGCACCTCTCAATGGGACATGATTATGGCACGTTAATTTTCGTCATGTTTCCATCCCATGTGTATTCGGAGGCATGCATGCACATGTTTTTTCAACAGCTGGACCAGATTTGAATCATAGTTGACTATCCAGCTGCTGATGCACTGCACCTTGGAGCCTGCCTCTCATTTCTTCCTTAAAAGTTCTTGCTCTTTACTTAGTCTTGTTCTTTTTCTCCTATCCTAAGTCCTAGTTTTTGTCTTTAATTTACTTTCATTGTGCTTCCCTAAATGCATATCCAGTCCCAATTCTCATCTAATTTTTTTTGTTAAAGTTCCTTTTCTGGTCTTGGCTCCTATCACCATTACAACTACTACTTGCTTCTGTTGCTGAAAAGAGAGAATCTGTAGCATTGGAATGGGACCACCTTGCTAGTCTGGCTTTCCCAAGCTCCCATCCATGAGTTTGGAGCAAGACACTATGCCTTGCTTTGGGGCTCATACTCATCTGTCCCCTCTGCTGTGCTAAATATTCCCTCACCTCCTTTCCTTCTTTTGTGGCTTACAATCTTGCATCCAACCTTGGTGGTTTCCAGAGCACTTTCATTTTATGTTATTGTTTTGTCACTGTACTTGACAATTTTCCTTCTAAAGCTCTGCATCTAAAGAGATTTTATGGTAATAAGTTCAATGTACCATCCCATCTGTGTATCTGGTACACCATTCTGTATGCCTGTGCAGTTTGAGTAACTTAAAGAAACAAAGAATAAAAGATACTGATTTTGAAAAATGCAAAAGTTGTGAAATGATTGAATGAAAATAACAGTAAATGATTATATGGCATCTAGTCATTTTTAAACTGACAATTACTTGGCATAAAGAAAAAAATAGGTAAATACAAACAAACAATTTGACATATAATACAAATTTTAATGTAATTCCTCCATCTTCTATCTAATTGGAATTACCAGAAAGTTTCATTCTTACAAACTAGGTATGATACTCAATTTGAATAATCTCCTAGATGCCTTTAAATTAAGGCAAATTTTCAAATACCAGGTTTATTTTTTAAAACATTTAATCATAGAAAACAAGCTCCTTAAGGCTTCTGAAGAGCTTCACTGATCTGCTTACCCTTTCTGCCGAAGACAACTAGTGAGTAAGAGCTATTAGAAGTGGTGAAGCCATTGAGAAAACAGATATTGTAATGTCAGTTCCAGTCAAAATGATCTGGAGGTAAAAACTGGAGTGTAAAAAGTGTGGAAACTGCTAAAAAATTATAAAAAATTGAATATGGTCACAGTGCTCAGCAAGCTTTCCACTTTGTTTACCACTGGCTTTAGTGTCACTTGTACATTTTCTCATCTAATAGAATATAATGCATTTCTTCCAAATGCATTTCTGTTTGCACTGGTGAGGTCTAATTATAATAAAAATATTAAATTTGGAGTCTAACAGCATTGGTATCACTGACATAGTATGAAAATTTTCAGCTAATGAAAAAAAAAACTACCTTAAAAATGCAAAGTTAATATATATACCCACATACATGAGTGTGCTATATAGATTTTGTTTTGTTTAGTTTTATTTTTTCCTCATAAATGCGCCTATGACAACTGCCTCAGGGAATGTTTTTCATTGAAGTTTGAGTTAATGATCAGTTTACTTTCAGCCTTTAGATTGGACTTACTTTTTTATGAGAGCAACAGGGAGATGGAGTAGAGGAAGAGAATTAATAGTTAAAATGGTGTGTCTTCAACGTAGGGGTATTTTTTCCATTTGTTTCATTATTAGTCAAATATTCTAGTAAATAAAGAAAAGATTTATTTCAGATTTAGTAGTTAGAATAAAGTTTCTTGAACATCTTTACACTATTTTTTAAAAAATATTTTATTTAACTTTATTTATTTATTTATTATTTTTATTTAACCAGAGGGGAATAGAATGAAAGTAAGAGAGAGAGAAAAGTGAGAAAGTAGGCTTCCAGATCTGGGACTTGAACTATAGTGGGCCATGTGGGAGTCCAGAGCCCTTAACCACTGCACAAACTGCCGGCCCCCTATACTATTGTTTTATGCCAAACACACAACTGCATGTTAGTCTTAGTTCCTCTCTTTAAGCAACATGGAGACCACAAGTGTCCCTCTGCCCCTGTAGCTCCCAATGTGTGGTTGAGCAGTTAAGTAGTGAACTCCTCTCTTGCCAGAGTCAGAGAAACTCCACTAACTCAGCCAAAAATAACTAAGAAACAACCAGAATGTTTCTTTAAGCTCTAAAAATTATGCTAAAGTGATAATTCATTTATACCACTGTCAAGGGTTGAATTGTGTCCCTCTCCAAACCCATACATCAAAGTCCAACCCCCTGAACTTCAGAATGTGACCATATGGTCATGCAAGAGTAGCCTGGGTCATACTTTAATATGACTGGCGTCCTTATAAAAAAAGAGTCACTTGTGGCTCTTAAGCTGAATGAACATAGGTAACCAACGTTTGCCAACTCTGAGATGACCTAGATGTTAAAATGATCTAACAAAATTTTAAAGCAGCCATGTTAAAAATGTTCCAATAAGCAATTACAGGCATTCTTGCCACAAAACAAAAACAAAAATATACTAGAAACCCTCAGTAATGAATTACAGTGTCTCAGCAGGCCGGGAAAACAGAGATTTTGAAAGGGAAAGAAAGACGTTGGAACAGCTGCACTAATATGATAAACTGAGCATTAAAAAACTAATTTCAGGGCTGACCTTGTAGAGTAGTAGTTAAGCCCTGCCTTGAAAGTTAAATTCCACATCACTGACTGTGGTTTGAGTCCCAGCCCCAGCAGCTTGAAAGCCACTTCAGGTCTGTGTGTATGCACCATATCCTAACCAGATGGAGAGATGGAAGAAAAAGGATTGTGGGTGAAGAGGTTACGCTTATGCTCATGTATACTCATTTTCTCTAGAAAGCATTTACACCACCTGGCAATTAAAGAAGAATAAAAAAATAAATAGGTAATGTTATATTTAACCTGTTGGTTATATTCGTTTCCTAAGGACACTACTTAATCGTTAGCATTTTCTTCTAGTTACACTGTGCTCCTGTACCTCTAACAAGAAAATTGTGCCAAGATTTTTTGTTTTTCAGTTGTAAGAACTGACTGTTGGCTTATTATGGGAAATGATGATATACTTATTGGATACAAACACAAGCATGGACACACTTTCTTCAGGTTCACCCAACTTTCAATGTAATTGTGAATTAGATCAATATTCTATATACATTTTACAATTAAATGTGTATTACCCACTCTAATGGAGAATATTTTTAATTAATTAATTAATTAATTTATATACATTCAATCACATTGTTTAACTTACAAAATGAACATTTCAATATGTGAACATTTCTCCCCAGCCCAGTTGATCAAAATATCTTCAACAGATAACACCACACCTCCCCATTCCATCAATGCTCTGCCTCTGTATCCCTCCTCCAAATGTCCTTCCCTAGGCCCCACTCCTTCACACACACCACATCTGGTATTCAAACCCATCTCTTGTGTTTGTATATCTTTTAGTCAATCAGTTTCAGTCATAGAGTGCAGACACTTGGTATATATTAACTGGGGACATACAATGTCTCTCCTTCAGTCTGGCTTGCTTCACTCAGCAGTAAATCTTCCATATTCTTCCACTTTCTGTCAAAAGCCAGGGTTTTATTGTTTTAGTTAGTTAGTTAGTTAGTTAGTTTGTTTGTTTGTTTTCTGAATAGTATTCCGTAGAGTATATGTGCCACAGTTTTTTAATCCATTCATCCATACGGGGACATTTGGGTTGGTTCCATGTCTTAACAATCGTGAACAGTGCCACAATAAACATCGATGTGCAAGCACTTTTCCAATGAAGAATTCTTCTGTCCTTTGGGTAGATACCGAGGAGTGGTATTGCTGGATCATATGATAGTTCTATTTGTAGATTTTTGAGGAATCACCAAATTGTTCTCCACAGTGACTGGACCAATTTACATTCCCACCAGCAATGTAAAAGAGTTCCCCTTTCACCACACTCCCTCCAACACTTACCATTTTTCTTTTATTAATTTTAAAGATTTTGACTGGGGTTAGGTGGTACCTCATTGTCATCTTGATCTGAATTTCCCTTACAATGAAGGTTGTTGAGCATTTTTTCATATACCTTTTGGCTATTCGTATGTCGTATTTAGAGAGCGTTTTTTCCAACTCCTTCTCCCATCTTTTAATAGGGCTGATCATCTTTTTGCCAAACAACATCTTTAGTTCCTTGTGTATTCTGGTTATCAGTCCCTTATCTGATGCATAATTTTCAAAAATATTTTCAAATTCTGAGGGCTGTCAATTCACACTAATTACTGTGTCTTTTGCCATGCAGAAACTTCTTAGTCTGATGTAATCCCACTTGTCTATTTTGGGGATTATCGACTGTGCTTTGGGGGTCTTATTTAAGAAGTCTTTTCCTACACCAATGTCTCCCAGAATTTCCCCAGTGTTTTCCAGGAGCAGTTTTATAGTTAGAGGTCTTAGATTTAGATCCTTGATCCACCTTGACTTGATTTTTTGTCAAAGGTAAGAGGTAGGGGTTCAGATTCATCTTTCTGCAAGTGGAAATCCAGTTTTTCCAGCACCTTTTGCTGAAGAGGTTTTCCTTTAACCAATGGATTGACTGGTACCCCTTGTCAAAAAATCAATTGACTGTGTGGGGATTTATTTCTGGGGACTCTCTTCTGTTCCATTGGTCCATGTGTCTGTTTCTGTGCCAGTAACATGCTGTTTTGATTAACACAGCTTTGTAGTATATTTTTGGGTCAGGGAGTGAGATGCCACCCACTCCACTCTTCTTGTGCAGAATTGTTTTGGCAATATGGGGTCTTTTATAATTCCAGATGAATTTTATGATTGTCTTTTCTAGATCTGTGAAGAATGTGTCTGGTACTTTGATTGGCATTGCATTAAATATGTAAATTAATTTGGGTAAAATTGCCATTTTGATTATATTAATTTTTCCAATCCAGGAACATGGGACATCCCTCCACTTTTTTGTGTCATTTTCAATTTTTTGTTTTAGCTTCTCATAGTTTTCTTTGTTGAGGTCTTCAACTTCTTTGGTTATATTTATTCCTAAATATCTTATACTTTTGGTGGCTATGGTAAATGGAATAACTTTTTTCAGTTCTATCTCAGTCTGCCTGTTATTCACATATAGAATTGCTATTGATTTCTGTATATTGATTTTATATCCTGCAACTTTACTGTAATCATATATTACTTCCAGTAATTTTTCCATGGAGACCATTGGGTCTTCTATGTATACAATCATGTCATCTGTGAATAGAGAGAGTTTCACTTCTTTTCCTATTTGGATGCCTTTTTATCTTTTCCTCTTTTCTGATTGCGTTGGTGAGGATTTCCAGTACTATATTAAAAAGGCGTGGAGAAAGTGGACATACTTGTCTTTTTCCCATGTTTAGTGGGAAATCTTTCAGCTTTTCTCTATTCAGGATGATGTTCGGTATGGGTTTTTCATAGATGGCTTTTATTGTGTTGAGAAATGGCCCTTCTATGCTGATTTTGCTGAGAGTCTTGATCATGAAGGGAT
>NW_006199369.1:1160598-1194071 GCF_000334495.1 Tupaia belangeri chinensis
TTCTTGGTAGATTATATTTGTCCAGGAATTTGTCCATCTCATCCAGATTGTCTTGTTTCTTAGCATATAGATGTTCGAAGTATCCTCTAATGATGTTTTAAATTTCTACTATGTCTGTTGTTATATTACCAGCTTCATTGCAGATTTGATTCACCTGGTTCCTTTCTCTCTTCTTAATAGATCTTGCTAGTTGTGTATCGATTTTACTCATCCTTTCAAAGAACCAGCTTTTACTTTCATTTATTTTCTGTATAGCACGTTTATTTTCTATTTCATTTATTTCTGCTCAGATTTTTATTATTTCCTTTCTCCTGGAGTTTTTTGGATTTTTTTGCTGTTGCTTTTCCAATTCTCTGAGGCATGATGTTAGGTGATCCATAAGCCTTCTTTCCATCTTCTTCTTATGTGCACTAATTGCTATTAATTTCCCTCTTATGACTGCTTTAGCAGTGTCCCAAATATTATGGAAACTCGTGTCCTCATTATCATTGGTTTCCATGAATCTTTTGATTTCAGTCTTTATTTCTTCGGTAGTAGTGGAATCATTCAGGAGTAGGTTATTTAGTTTCCATGTATTTGGTTATTTTTGAGGATTTCTCTTGAAATTAAAACCAAGTTTAATTCCATCATGGTTGGAGAAGATGCTGGATAGTTTCTATGTCTCTGAATCTGTAGAGGCTTGCTTCATGCCCTATGATGTTATCAATCTTCAAAAAGGTTCCATGTTGGGGAGAGAAAAAAGTGTATCTCGTGTTTTTTGCATGGAAAGTTCTATGGATGTCTGTTAAGTCCATTTGACTTATGGTATCATTTAGATCCTTTATCTCTTTACCTATTTTTTTGCCTAGATGATCTGTCCGGAGGGGTAGTGCAGTGTTAAGATCTCCAGCAATTAGTGTGTTGCAGTTTATTTCCCCTTTTAGATCTAACAGTCTTTCCTTCACATATTTGGGTGCTCCTGTGTTAGGTACATAGATATTTATAAGTGTTATATCTTCTTGATCTGTAGAGCCTTTTACTACGATACAGTGCTCTTTGTCTCTTTGAACAGTTTTTTTTTTTTTGTCTGTTTGTTTTTAAAGTGTATTTTGTCAGAAATTAGTATCACGACTCCAGCTCTTTTTTGATTCCCATTTGCATGGAAAACCTTTTTCCAACCCTTCACTTTCAGTCTGTGTATGTCTTTATCCATGAGGTGGGTTTCCTGTAGGCAACAAATAAAAGGTTTCTGGTTTTTTTTTTTTTTTTTTTCCATTCAACCCATTTTTTTTTTCTTTTTCTTCTTGGAGAGATTTTCACTGTAGGGAGCGTGAGCTCGCCAGACAGACAGAGAGAGACATAGAGACAGAAAGTGAGAAATCACCCCCCAAAGGGGATGGTCACACCGCAATCCCTTCTCCTCCATTCTCCTCTCAAGATCTTGGGCATGCACACACACACGTCCAGTGTGAGTTTTAAGCCACTGGGTCCAGGACGCGAACCATGGTCGACTACGTGGGAGTCCAGCGACATAGCCATTATGCTAACTGCTGGTTCCCCCAGTCTGTATCTTTTAATTGGAAAATTTAATTCATCAACATTCAATGTTATTATCGATGTTACAGGATCTTTACTGACGTTTAAGTTGGCCATTGTCTTAGTTGTCTTTTATTTCTTTGTTTCTGTCTGTTAATTTTTAGTTTTCCTGGAATAGTACTTTCTTCAGGTATTCTTGAAAAGCTGGTCTGGTGTTGGCAAATTCTTTCAGGTTTTGTTTGAGAAGATTTTAATCTTTTTTTCCCATATGAAGAATAATCTTGTAGGATATAATAGTCTTGGTTGAAATAGTTTCTCTCTTAAAACTTTCAATACGTCTTCCCATTCTTTCCTTGCTTGCATTTTTCTTTTGAGAGATCTGGTGTTAGCCTGATGGGATGGCCTTTGTAAGTCACATCTCCTTTCTCTCTTGCCAGTTTTAATATCATGTCTTTATCTGTGGTCTTAGACAGCCTGGCTAAGATATCCTTGGGGAAGATCTTCTGGGGTTGATTCTATTAGGGATCCTTTGTATTTCTTGGTTCTGGATGGTTGGGTGCCTCCCTAGACTTCGAAAATTTTCTTCCAGGATTTCATGGAACAGATTTTCTATGCTGTTATTAGTTTCTTCACCTTCTGGGATGACAATTATTCTGATGTTTGGGCACCTTATGGAATCTAGTATTTCTTGTATATTATACTCATGTGTTTTTTTTTTTTTTTGTTACTTTATCTTCTTGGTGTTTTTTTCTAGGTCAGAGGTTTTATCTTCAACATAAGAGATTCAATCTTCAGCATGGTCTAATAAACTTTTAATACTTTCAAGGGAGTTTTTGATTTCCTCTCTTACAGACTTGACCCCTAGTAGCTCCATCTGATTATTTCTCAGGGTGTCCATTTCTTCTTTCATATCATGAACGGACTTCTTAATCTCCTGAAATTCATTGTCTCTTTTCTGTTCCAACTCATAGAATTTATTCACCATAAACGTTCTAAATTCTTTATCTGACATTTTGGTAACGTCCTTAGATTTTAGGAGAGATGGAGTGGAGTTATTCTGTTCTGTTGATGGAGACGTATTTCCTGGTTTATTCAGACCTCAGGTTCTTCTATTTCTAGCCATTGGAAGATGTGCTCATTTTTAAGTATCTCTTAGGAGAATGTTTCACTGACTAGGAGTGTGTTTCCCTTTTGCTGCGAATTGATGTCTGTCGAAGTCTCTGTTCTATTGTTTTTAGTAATGTGGTCTCAAAAAAGATGCTCTGTTCAGGTGTCTGAAGGGTAGTATCTCATTTTTCACAGCTGGTTTAGTACAAGGGAGAATCCTATAGGACCTTATATTACTAGAAAGTTTCAGATCTTTAATTCTAGGCCTAGTTAGTCCCTCTGGCAAGGTGGAACATGAGGAAGAAAAGAAAATATAAGGGAAAAGAAAGAGTACAGAGGGGAATAAAGAAAAATATTTTGCCAGATGCCTTCAAATGAACCTGGCGGGTGGCTACTACAGCAAAAGGGACAGTCTGTGGAGAGAGAAGGAGGAGGAAATGAACAAAAGAATGGAGGAGAGTGAAGAAAAAAAATGGAGAAACTGCCTACTTGCCTATGGGTCTGAGTGGGTCCTGGACTGCAGAGTCTGGAAGTGAGGTGGTGGGGGCAGTGTTGCCCCTGCCTCAGTGACCCTTATTGCCCAGATGCCTTTAGATAGACATGGTAGGTGGCTGCTACAGCAAAAGGGACAGTCTACAGTTCTGAGTGGGTCCTGGACTGTGGGGTCTGTAAGTGAGGCAGTGGGGGCAGTGTTGCCCCTTCCTCAGTGACCCTTACTGCCCAGATGCCTTCAGATGGACCTGGTGGGTGGCTGCTACTCAAGGGAATTTATTTTGAATGAAATTAAATCTTGTATGCATTTTTTATTTCCAGCTTACATCTTAAATTTCTCTTTATTCCAAATATCTTCATTGCTTTCTTTATTAATTTTGATATAGTGTCAGTTTCCTTGAAGAGACATCAGACTGTCCTTAATAGTGTGAAAAATTTTCTAGGCTTTCTTCTCTATTAGTCTTACCCATTTTTAAAGTTCGTACAAGATGACCTTAAAATAACAGAACTAAACTTGAAAAGAACAGAACTTACTTTGGTGCAAAAAAATTAAAAATCTATGCATAGCTTTTATATAATATGCATTTTTCTATACACTTTTTAAATACCCCTTATATAGGTATTATTTTGATAAAAAGTAGATTGCTGAAAGTTAAATAAAAGCTATGGGGAAATTACAAGAAATGAACACTTTTTAAAACCTTTGAGACTAATAGATGGTTCTACTATACACCTCTTTTATAGAAGAGAAACTGAGGTCCAAAGAAGCTGAAAAAGCTATACTATCCCCCAGCTAGACAATCACAGTCTGTCTGGCATCTAGACTCTCTCTCTTTGAAATCTCTTATGGATAGGTGGTGGGAGGAAGGTAATAGTAATTTGGGTTAATGTGGTGCCTAGAGCTTACCTCCAGGACTTGAAACAACAGCTGTGATGAGACACCATGTTCCAATCCATCTGGGAATAGAATAGCCATCCCAGTGGATGACTGAGCCAAACTGCAAAGACCAGGGTCTTCTCTCAGGATTCATTAATGGCCTGAGTAGGAAGATGGACATTCAACTGTAAAATAAACCTCTTAGAACAATAAGAAGTTCCCTCTGAGGTCCAATTGCAGAACCTTGTTACTGTTTTCTAAATCTGAGTTTAGTCTGAGCAAATTATTAGAGCAAGTTCACCTGTTAGGCAGACCAAGGAAGATGGTTCCTTGGTCAAATTAGTCAGTCTGGTGCTTTGTCTTCTGTATTGATCTTGGTTAGCTTTAAGAAGGAGTTATTTGTACTAATCTTTCATCTGTCTCCCTCAAGTCAATTAGCACTGTGTGTGACTGCTAAACAGGTAATGCCCACATCATGAAATAATCTCTAGGACCTTTTCACGATCTATAAACATTAGAGTTTCATAATATTTGAACCTTTTGCTACATCATTTTATGTCACAGGCAGTAATAGAGCAAGCCTTTAGCTACTTATTTCGTAATTGCCTGTTTATTAAGCACTTAACTGAAGTGCTTCTCATTAACACGGGAAATTTAAAGAAGGAAATAATAGGAAAACAAACTGTTGACAAATGGATGCTGTAGCACATGGTAACTGTTGTTAAGGTCTGCAGTGATTAGCGTCTGACCTTTTTCTTCTTTCAAACAATTACCAAACACATTTTGGTTCTAGTTTCTGAGCTGGGGGTTGGGGTGCAGAGATGTACAACACTCATAATTCTGAGTCACAGAAGGGTCTCTAGCTGCCTGTCTTCAGGCAAAGGTAATACTTTACTGCGTCATTGAGCAGTAATTTTCCAAGAAGGGCATGAGGCTCACTCTTTAGGGGCACAAAACCACATTGTGCTCCTCCTGCCTCTGACATCCCCAGCAATTACAGGTAGATCTTACAATGAAACTAAATGCTTTATCTATGAAAACTGGATGCATTAGAAATATTTTTCTGGTAGTTTTGATACACACTTTTAAAGTCTCAGTGTAATATAATGTCATATACGTAGGGTCTAAGGCCAAAGATTCTCATCTGAATCCTGTATTGTCTACTCTTTAATCATGTGATTTAAATGTACTGAATACACTTCAAATTGCCTCCTTACTTTGGAATTAGAAATAATGTAAACTGGGGACAGCAGCTGGTATGGTGGTTAAGGTATGGGACTCCCATATGGCTGACTATGGTTTGAGTCCCTAACCAGGTACCTTGCTTTCTCACTTTTCCCCTCTCCTCTTTCTCTCTCTCCCTCCCTCTCTTTCTCTCTGTGTCTCTCTGGTCAAACTGCAAAATGATAATAATAATGAAATTAAATAAATAATTAAAAATGAATAATATAACCTATGTGAGAGTTATGTTTTTCATCTTAGTTTGCCTTATTTAATATAACTTTGTTATAATGTCCACTATAAAGGCAAAACACATGTTCTTTGCAAAATAAATAATAAGTTCTAAAGCTGTAGAGATTAGAGTATCAAGGTTTTTCTATGGCTTTCAGCAATTTACTCATGGATCAATAGATTCCTTGAAAACTGCTATTTGTGGACATATCGTTTATGTTTAAAAAATGTACTATTAAAAATGCTTAAAAGTTACATGGTGTGTTTTGTCATGGAATCACAAAGACAGAGTCATGAGAGTATTTTTGAGAATAAGAAATATTTATGCAAATAGGCCTTTATATAAGCTATATCAAGGCATATGCATGCCTCTTCATTACTGAATTAGGATTTGCCTACATTCCCTTAATTCCAATATATACACACCTACACACACGCACACATGCACTTGGAATTTCCTTTTCCATTTGCCCATATGTTTCACAATTTGAATATTACACCAATAAATGTGTTCCTGAAACTGGTCTTTATCTTCAGACCTCTCTGTAGCTAGCTGAACACTCCCAGTACATGAATGAATTCAATATAGTACCAACTGATAATAAAATTTGATTAATAGGGCTAGTCCCAAAGCCTAGTGGTTAAGGGAGCTGAGTCTCACATTGGTTGACAACTATTTAAATCCTTGCCCCAGTGATTTGAAAAACACTCTTGGGGAACCAGCAGTTAGCGTAATGGCTATGCCACTGGACTCCCACATAGTCGACCGCGGTTCACGTCCCGGACCCGGTGGCTTAAAACTCATGCCAGGCGCGTGTGCGTGCATGCCCAAGATCCCGAGAGGAGAATGGAGGAGAAGGGATATTGCAGCGTGACCATCCCCCCTGGGGGGTGATTTCTTGCTTTCTGTCTCTATGTCTCTCTCTGTCTGGCGAGCGCACGCGCCCTACAGTGAAAATCTCTCCAAAAAAACAAATAAATAAAATAAATAAATAAAAACACTCTTGGAGCATGTGTGCCCCAAATTCTGACAGGTTAGAGAAATGGAAGAAAAGGAATTGTGGCATGACTTTGCCCCACCGTAGAGTGCTTTCTTTCTTTCTTGCTCTGTCTCTCTCTGGTTAACATGTACTCTTTCTAGCAATTAAAGAAATAATTGATAGGTTTTCAAAAAATTCCTTGTTAGTGAGAAATGACTAGTCTCTTTTTACCATTTGAATGAGCTCTAAATTTTAGTACTTTGTACTTGAAGGTAACCACCACCCTGAGTTGCCAACTCTGAGCATTGCAGAGAACAGAAAAAGAGTCACAGGGGGTAGGAGCTCACGTTTTTCCATAGTACTGAGAGTTGTCTTCTCTTACCCATTCTGGGAGGTCTCACATATCCAGAAAAGTGATAGTCTGGGCTAATGTCGCATAAATCGAAAACCAGGTTGGCAATTGGCCAGACAATTCAGAACACCTATATGAAATGTCACTTACCAAATTTTAGCTTTTAATGGCAATTGTTAGATTGCCTAAATAGTTTTAAGTCTTCAGAAAAGATGGGATCCATATGTGCTCCTATAAAGAGTCTGTTCTTTGCATGATCCCTGTCAAATGATCTGAACTGGACTGGACAGCCTTAGTTGTCAAGACTTCAGTATCAGACCTATAGCCAATATGTCCCATAGTTGGCTTGCATTCAGCATGCCTATGGACACTTTTACCTTTGACAGTCTTGTATCCTGCGTCTATACACCTTTATCCCTCAAAAGACTTTAAGTCACCATGAAATAGAGAGCTTTGTCAATAACCACATTTAGCACATATTGCCGTTGAATGCTCTCTAAATTCTGAAAGATATTAATCCATATTTTAATCTTCAAATTATTCACATCGAGAAAGCTAAAGATTAAATGCTTTCTAAATCACAAAGGGTATTAATTAATATCTTAAATATCAAATTATCTAAATGATAGGGATAAAGCAAATATAATTTAATTTAGAAATTATTATTTTAAATAGTCATTGACTTGTGGATAATAAAGCAGCATAAAAGTAGGACATGGATAGTAGTCTTTGTTCTGCCTAGAAGCATCCAAGATTTAATTTATAGAAAAAAATCTGCACATCAATTCAGGTTTCAAAGCTTCTTTTGTAATTCATCTTGAAGTATGAGCCCACTCATTTTCTCTTGATTCAGTTACCCCTGTGTAAAGTGAGGGTACATGATAAAACAGTTTTCAATGTAATATGTCTAATTCTTTGTCAGAAGAATATACTTCCATTGATGTCTAGTATGAAACGAAATAACATTAAGTATTACTTTTTCATTGTAGACATAGGGATGTTTAGTTTTAGCTCAGATATGGAAAGAACTGGTAAGTCCTCATTTTTATTCTTATAACTACAAGAAATCTGAACAAATAGAAAATTCATGACTTTTCTTGGACTAATCAGAACACTGATGTGGGACAAACTGATATGCTGAGGTTTAGAGAAAAAAATCACCATCATTTGTTTTCTTAAGCCATAAATCATCATATGCCATATAAGCCAATAGAAAATTGAAATAGACATTTTATAGAACTTGTGTGGGATGGGGCCAGCAGATTGCATGGTGGTTAGGGGTGCTTGTCTCCCACAAGACCAACTGGGGTTCAAATCCCGGACCTAGCAGCTTGCTTTCTCACTTTCTCTCTCTCTCTCTCACTCTGTCTCTGTCTCTTATTCTGTCCCTCTGTGATCAAATTAAAAGAAATAAATAAATGGATAAATAAAAAGTCAAATAAAATAATTCTTAAAAAAAAAAAAAAAAGAAAAAGAAGTTCTGGGACCAGCAGTTGGCGTAATGGCTATGTCGCTGGACTCCCATGTAGTTGACTGTGGTTGGAGTCCTGGACCCAGTGGCTTAAACTCACGCCAAGCCCATGTGTGTGCATGCCCAAGATTCCAAGAGGAAAATGGAGGAGAAGGGATTGCAGCGTGGCCATCATCACTGGAGGGTGATTTCTCGTTTTCTGTCTCTCTGTCTTTCTGGTGAGCACATGCACCCAATAGCAAAAAGTTCTCAAGAAATAAAAAGAAAAAAAAAAAAAAAAACTTCTGTGGGATGATGGTAGACTAGTGTGTGCATATAAAGCTTCTGGGGTTTGTAGGCATGAGAGATTCCCATCCTTTTGTTAGCTTTTCTTCCAGGAACCCAGCAGATTCATGCACACACACAAAATCTCAAAAAATAAACCTCATTCCTCTTCTCCCTACACACACACATTATTTCCAACTATCTCTTTTATGGAGACAAGACTTAATCTGCAGGGGAACTGATCAAGGCCTACTATGAAACAGATTCTATGGTGAAATCCATGAAGCTGAAAGATGGGAACAGAGACCAAGACCAAATCTCTAAGCTGTAGTAGCATCTTCCTAGTCTCCTCTAAACAGCAAAACCCTTAATCTGTAAGGGAAGAAGTTTAAAAATCACTGCAGTTTAGAATAAAGAAGTGGGGAGGGAGGAGTGATATGGAGGTTTTTTTCTCCCAAGCAAGAGGGACAGAAACAGTTATGAAGACCACATGTCCAAGATCCAAGTTTTGATTTTCCAAATGCTAAAGTTTAGTGTGAATATTGGAGAGCTCACTTCACCACCACTTCCAAACCACCATAACAAGCAATTGGTAAAATTTACAGTGAAGAACAACTGGAAAGCAACATACAGGAAAACCAACACCAAACAGACTTGAAAAACAAATTTTAAAAAGGCACCAGAAAATAGGCAGAAAACCTTGGTGTCCATAGTAAAAACAGGTTTCAAATGTAGCTCATCTTCTGACAAGATTAGCACAAATCTCTATATTTAAAGTCTCACAGAAAGAAACTTGAGCTTTGGTACAAACATAAAGTTTACTTTGTATCTGAGGTTCTCCACATTCTTAACATTTGCCAGAATATTAAGAGGCCTATTAAAAGGCAAGACAAACATTATTCAAAGTGATGAAGCAATCATCAAAACTAGATTTAGAGGAACCAGCAGTTAGCGTAATAGCTATGTAACTGGACTCCCACATAGTCGACCGCGGTTCGCGTCCCGGACCTGGTGGCTTAAAACTCATGCTGGGCGCGTGTGTGTGTGTGTCTAAGATCCCGAGAGGAGAATGGAGGAGAAGGGATTGCAGCGTGACCATCCCCCCTGGGGGGGTGATTTCTCACTTTCTGTCTCTATGTCTCTCTCTGTCTGTCTGGCGAGCGCACGTGCCCTATAGCGAAAACCTCTCCAAAAAAAAAAACACAACAAAACAAAACAAAAAACTAGATTTAGATATAATACAGATCTTGGAATTGTCAAGCAGGAAATTAGTGGGCAAGCTACTTCACATGCAACATAGAATTTTAGATGGGCATTTTAGTTGAGAAGTGGAAATTATAAGAAAGAATCAAATAAAAATGCTAGAACTATAAATCAAACAATAGAAAGAACAAATTCCTTTCATGGGCTCATCATGACTCATCAGTGGCTAAGGGAAGAATCAGCAAAATAGAAACTTTCCATACTGAAATTCAGAGAAAAAGAAAGAACAAAACCCAAAAATAAACAGAACAGAAAATCTCAATATTGTAGAATAACATCAAATGATCTAATGTATGCATAATTGTAATCCCTGAATGACAAGATATAGAAAAAGGGGCAGGAAAAATTTGGGCTGAAATAATGGCTAACTTCCTTAAACCACTAAACCAAATAACAGATCTAGGTTCAGAGATCGCAAACCAGGATTAATACTAAACACACACACACACACACACACACACACACGCACACACACAGTTCTCTAGAATATTACATTTAAACTTCTGAAAACCAAGGACAAAGACAAAATCATGAATAAAGACAGAGGGTAAAGCATGCTGTATACAGAGTAGAAAGGATACTTACAGGAGACTTCTCATTAGAAAATAAGCAAGTAAGAAGACAGCATTATGGCATACTTAAAGAATTAAAAGATAAGCAATGTAAATGAAAATGAACAAACAGAAAATCTTCTCATAGAAATGATTTTTGCAGGTTTCCTGCAAAATATACTTTCAATGAAAGATCAAGGAAATTTATTGCTAGCAGACCTATCTTAAAAGAATGAGGAAATAAAGTGGAATCACAAACAAAAGGACATAAGATGAAAAACAAAAGTATTCTCTGGCAGGTTAGGACAAGACCTGTATTTATTCTTCTCTCAAATATCTAGCAAAATGTCCACTGTCTAACCTCAGTTGGAGCAAAAGTTGCCTCTTACGATACCAATAGAGTGTGGGAAAAGGTAGAAGAAATTTTGCATGAGCTACAGCTATGAATCCAGGGTATATGAATCTCATCATATAAGAGAACTTGAATTAAGGAACAGGGTTTAAGATGGAGACTGAACTGGGAACAATTACCTGGAAACCAGAATAAAAATACAGAATCAAAAAGGGAAAATGAAAGAAGGTGCAGAGAAGGGACGAAATCTGGGAGATTTCCAGAGATAAGTGGTCTCTTCTGAATTACATGTTTGCATAAAATAATTAAATGCTTTTGAATGAGGGTACGAAAGTATCATATCCTAAATGCATATCAATAATACCTCTTAATTCTTCAGATTGGTCTTAAGTCCCCTTCAACTATTGACAATTAATACTGACATTTGCCACTCTGTAACTTCTCCGTGTTATTCATTTTAATTATCTTATTATGCTTGCTAAACAGATTATGTAATGTTGAGCACCAAGAAACAACTAATTAATTATTCTAATGCATTAATTCAAAGGCTAGATGTCAAACTGGGCCATCTTTTTTATATCTTAAATATAATATAAGCAATTTTTACAGTAGAATAAATATCATTTAAGGGCATAACCTATTATTCTGTGAGACTTTAGAAATAATATACAAAATAATATTTGAAGATAAAATCAAATCTTGTTAGCACTGCATTTTTAATATTGCAAGAATTTCCACTGATATCTAGTATAGTTTTTTGTTTTGTTTTGTTTTGATTTGTTTTCCCTTAAAAGAGTGAGGCTTTTTTACTGATTGGCTGTATTGAGTAGAATAACATGGAATGTAAATAGATTGAGGAGAGAGGCAGAGAAAAACCTAGCATGTGGTTCCTACAAGTCTAAAAGTCTTTCTGTGATGAGATTTCATTATATCCAAAGTAAAGGACAAAAACAACTGATGAATTTCACAAAGGAGCTGACCTTAGAATGGTCAATGACCTCTTTAATTTCAGACAGGAGACTGGTATGTTCCAAGACATAATAGCTTACTCAGCTCTTCTATGTTATAAGGTGTCTGAGAAGTGAGGATAATTATGCTCCCCTTATACTTTCTTAGTGGAAAAGGCTACATCAGTTAATAATGCTTTCATCTGTGCGGAGCAAAGACCCCAATCTAACCATACCATAACAAATACAGCTTTATTTACCTCACAATCCAGGAAGCCCATCGACAGCTGGTTCAATGCCAGTGAAACACTCTCACAGTCTATTTCCCCACTACTCTGTGCTAAGTGGGTTGGTTTACAGCCTCATAGACACAATTTTCCTGATGCATTGCCAACATCGCATTGGTATTCAAGGCAGAAAAAAGGAATAAAGCAGGAAGAGGCAATAGCTGAGTTCTACTAAAGCTAGTCTGACCCTATTTATGCCACATATTGGGAACTGCATTAAAGGATGGGAATTTTAACATTTAGTTTTTCCTGCCTTCATAATAGAATCAAGGTAGCAAAATGGAATTTAATGATCCAACCCTAGCCAGAAAGGAGGCAAAGGCAAGAGAGTCGTGTAAAAGAAGAATGAACAAGATGATAGAGACTATTCCAAGATTATCAGTACTTGGAAAGTGATTCTCTTCCCAAGGAAGAGAGCACATGAAGATATGTGGCAAATAATGTTAACATGACTTGAAACCAAGCTGACAATTTGTTACTTCCTGTGGGAATAATTAAAGATGTAGTAACTATTACAAAGTTATCAGTACTAAGTCCCCTTCCAACTACTTTCATAGAAATTTCCCAAAGACCTTCATACCCATTTTTACCTTCATCTCGCATGTTCCTGATAAAGTTTATAAATTGCTCCTAAGGCAGTCTCACTCACTCAAAAACTAAACAAAAATGATCTATAATTTAAATATAACAAATTATAAAAATTTTATATATACATCCTGGTGAATTTTTACCTGTGTGATTGTCAATGTGATAAAGATATAAAATATTTCTCTCATCCAATATGCTTCTCCCAAACTCATCTCCAGTCAAATGTCATAACAAAAGCAATCATTGTCCTGACTTCTACCAGAATATCAGTACCTTTTCTTGAATTTCATATAAATAGCCTTGAAGGCCACATACTTTTGTTTTCCTTTTTTTTTTTTTAAGAGGTTTTTGCTATAGGGCCCGTGCGCTCACCAGAAAGACAGAGAGAGACAGAGAGATAGAAAGCGAGAAATCACCCCCGCAAGGGGGATGGTCACACCACAATCCCTTCTCCTCCATTCTCCTCTTGGGATCTTGGTCACGCACGCACAGGCGCCCGGCATAGGCCACATACTTTTAAGTGTCTGGCATCTTTCACTCAACAAAATGCTTTGACATTTATGTGTGGCGTACATGTCTCATTCTTCTTATTGTTGTATAATATTCCACCATGTGAATTCATGACAATGAATTTATCCATTCTTCATTTGCTTCCTTAGAGGTGAAGCAGCTGTTGTCTTTATGAGGGATGATCACAGAGTGCACTGTGAACCCACTAGGAACATAAGAGGATGTCCTTAAAAGAAATTTGTTTAAAAGATGAACAAAATCTCTCTACCCAACTAAATCTATTCAGTACAAATACATATGTTCTATTTCCAAGTTCATCTTATTTATTTATTTATTTGTAGAGATTTTTGCAATAGGGCATGTGCACTCACTGGAGAGACGGAGACAGAGAAACAGAAAGTTGGAAATCACCCCTCCAGAGGGCATGACCACCATGCAATACTTTCTCTTCCATTATCCCCCCAGGATCTTGTACACAGAGGCACCTGCACCCTCATGAGGTTTAAGCCAGGTCTTGAACTGTGGTTGACTATGTGGGAGTCCATCTGCAAGTCCCCCAAGTTCATCTTTAATTTGTAGACAAAGCACACAGAAATAGGTTTACAAATGTCATATAAACACAAATGTTGAATCTAATTGCAAAATAGCATATTATGAAATTGGACATACTATATTGCTTCATGTGGATGATACAACTTTACTTGCATTGAAAAAAGGTGAATCATTTTCAATGCTAGAATATGAAGCAAAACGTAGAATGGATAAGGGCAAACCTTCTTTAGTGAATTCTCCTGACTAAGGTGAGACATAGTGACACAGATTATGAAGCACTGGGAGTGACATCTGGCTAGGATAGTTGACTATTAAAGTAGGGTACTCCCAATAAAGCTTTCAGGGCTACTGGCACAAAGAATATTTTCTACCAATGATATGTTTGGGACACAATGTTCAAGCCCTTCACATATGCAAAGATAAAATAACCTAAAATCATTTCTCCAACCTTTGGAAATAAACATTAAGATGAGCTACTTTAGGGGAAATAAAATTGTGAAATTGTGCACTGAGCTTCTACTCTGTGCCAAATACAGTGCTAGCATCCACTGGAATTCAGTTCTCAAATATAGATCATCTTAGAATCATAATATTTGAAGGGACTTACAATTGAAATATGAGTTTATTTTGGAGCAAGAATTTTGAAATCCATGCACAGTTTTTTATAAAACACATTTTCCATAAATTTTTAAAGACTCCTTGTACAAATAATATGTTATTTTCACAATAATGATCACACAAATATTAATAATATAAATTAGTAGATGAAACTAAGCTGCATTCTCAGGTCGCAATCTGTTTTTCACACCCAAGAAGGACAGTGATCCAGGGCTTGACCTTATTTCCTAGATTTCTTGTTATTTTTACTGTGTAATAATAATAAAAATATTAGTTAAACATTTGAGAACAGTCTATTTTCTTTATGAATATGCATGCCTCATCTTTCAATGCCATTAGGTAAGGACATCAATTCATCTTTGAAATAAATGGTTTTAGTTCTCCTAATATAAGAAACTAATGTTGTGTGAACAGAACACAATCAGAAATCATACTAGTCATAAAATCATGATGTACTTTATCAAAGAATTTTTTTGATATGAAAAGTCAACAATATACTCAGAGAATGAAAAGTAACATTCTGCATGGAGGGCCTGTCTCTTCACTGAGAAGAAGAGATACAGGAAAGAAATCAAACCAAGATGGAAATTGGTGGGATGTTTAGGAAGAGGGTGAGAAGAAAAGGGAACTGAAACAGCTGTGGTATTTTGAAGAGTTTAGTATGGACTGTGTGGGAAGAACAGAAAATTAGAAGGACTCTGGTTTCCTGAGGACATGCAAGGAATACAGGAACTGGAAAGAAGGCCATGTTTAAGACCAAGTGTGTTGAAAGGCAATGAGGACCTGGGAGAAGAAGAAATGAATGCCACAGAGATATCACAGAAGGAATCAGATTTTAAAATGAATTAAAGACTTTATTGAGTATTTTGGGAGAAAGAGTTTCAAAGTGTCACCCTCTGAATGAATAATTAGTGCAGAGTATGAACCATGAATGTGGAGAGGGCTATGACCCTGTGCTCAGAATGTGTTTGCTGATCAAGTTGAATGGCTGAAAGCAAAGTAGGCCTTGATGTCACTGAACACCTATGAATAACCTTCCAGTCTATAGATTGTGTGTGGAGGTAAGGAGAGATTTGTGCCCGAGACCAGCCTCAGCGTGGGTGGGTTATTTTGATGGAGGCAGCGAAGGTGAACAGAAGACAAAGGCCTCGATGCCTTTTTATGCACCTCTTTTGCCGGACACCCCTCGAAGATTGCTCTCTGAGGAGTGGCAACTGCTAGGAATTATCGTGCGTTTTTATTGAAAACGTGTTACATGCAAGTAAAGGGAGAGGGGCTAGTGTTTTAATTAACAGCTCATAAATTTTTTTAACAATAGAGAACATAGATTCTATTTAGGGTTGGATTAAGGGTGGGTCTAGTGCAATTCAGGGTTTGATTAAGGGTGGGTCTAGTGCAGTTCCCCAATTGTAGATGGGTCTCTATGGAATGCAGTTTTGAGAAGGCGGTTCCGGTAAGCAGAGGTGAATATCAGCTGATGCGGTGCAGCAGCCATCTTGTGATTACCGGGAATGGTGCTGAGAAAAGAAAATCTCAAGAATAGATATTAATTTTTATGGATCTTAATAAAGAATGATACTTATACAGTTTTGTAGGGATCTATAACTTAATTTGAGGAATTTTATTTATTTTACTTAGAGAGGGTGAAAGTGTCCTGGGCCAGTTTTGGCCTAATCTTATTTTACAAAGAAAAAATTAAGTTTACCTTAAATGTATTTTAAAGGGCCTTCCAAAAGTCAAGATTACTTTTGCCTAAAAAAAACCTTCAGCCCACCCTCTATTGTGACCATAAAATAAAGCATTGTAATTAATAGTAAATGATTAGAGCAAAAGAGAGCAGTCAGGGGACTTCCTAGAAAATTTTATTATACATTCAGGATGTATAAGAGAGCTATGCAATTCTTTTATAGTAGTAAATTGGGGAGTCAGAGGGGCGTCCGCTTCCCAGTAAGGCTGCCAGTTTCTGGAGCAAATAGCAAACAGCCTTGCTGACATGGATCCTGGGGCCTCACCGGTCGGACTCCTCCAGATTTGTGCAAGATACAATAAATGTAGATTGATATTAACTTGAGAGTGAAAAAGAATCAAGAGCTTCATTGTATTATCACAGCATCCCAGTTATTAAAAACTGCAGAAAATAAAGAATTCAAACCAAATTGTACTGTTTTGGTCACTTGATAACATTGTGACTGGTTTATCTTCCCATGAGCCTAAAAATGTTTCCGTGTATAAGATAGTATGCTTAGTTTCAGAAAGATAGAAATATTAGTCATGATTAATGGTTACCATCCAAAATGTATGTTTATGAGGGAGCAAGGAGAAGATATGGCTGTGTGAAGCTGCCCATAAAAGTAGTGTTCATGTCGTAAAGGAGTCTCTGTGTACCATAGTTTATGGAACGACAAGGAAGAGGAGAACTAGTTTTTTAGCTGAAATGAAGAGTAGAAATTGTCACTAAGTTTCACATTCTTCACCAGTCTCCAAGGGAACTTGTCTTTCATTTAGTAATTTTAAGCTTGAATGCCTTAGTCCCTAACTTAGTTAATAGACTTATAATTTTTCCACAGATTATACAATAGCAAGGAATAAAATCATGATATTTTAATAGAATACAATACATTGAGGACAACTACAATGGGCTTTCAAAATGTTTATGAAAATGCATGTTATGAATCTATTCATAGGTTTCAAAAAATTACATATCAGTAAATTCCTACTTAAATAACATTTTGTTGCCACCTGCCGGCCTGTTTGGGCAGGTCTTTGGTCCTGCTACCACCTCATCAAGAACTGAATATTTCATAGAGAAGTCAAGCACTTAGAGTTACCCATAACTGCTCTTACTTGAGAGATACATGCCCCCTATATAAAAACACCTGGGAATTAAGGGTTAAATTTCCTCCACCAGTACTACAGGATCTACTCCAATAAATAGAAAAAAAGTGATTACTGCATCAGATGACTAGAAACCAGCACAGATCTTGAAGAAACATGAGAAAACAAGATGGTAGCTCTTCATCAGGTAAGGGTAGTATCCCCTCACCAACAGTGAACAACGCCAAGAAATAAGTTTCAGAAGAAGAATTCTGAACATTCAATTAAATGCAGAGAAAACAATTAGTTCAGGAAGTGAGAAAATCATTTCAGGGCATAAAATATAAATTTTATAAAGAAATAGACAGGCTAAAAAATAATCAAACAGAACTTCTGGAAATGAAGAATACAATACAGTAAATTAAAATGTCCCTAAAAAGCATTAACAGCAAGTTGGACCATACAGAAGAAAAAATTTCTGACCTGAAAGACAAAATCTCTAACATTGATCAAATCTCCAAAAAGATAAAACAAAAACAGAAACAAAAACAAAACTCAAAAAATGAGGACAGCATACAGGAAATTCTAGACACCAAGAAATACCCAAATATCCATATAATGGGTATTCCAGAAGGTGAAGAATGAAAGACAGACAATATTCTAAAAATGGCAAGGGAGAAACATCACATTACTTATAAAGATTATCCCATTAAGCTAACATCAGACCCTTCAACTAAAACAATGCAGGCAAGGAAGGAATGACATGTGTTTAGAACATTAAAAGAAAAACCATTTCAACCAAGAATACTATATCCAGCAAGACTGTTCTTAAAAGGGGAAGAACAAATAAAAATATTCTCAGATAAACAAAAACTAAAAGAATTCAGCATTAATAGACCAGTGCTACAAGAAGTATTGAGAGGAGTGTTGTATCAGGATAACTAAAGAAAGACAAAAAGGATATTAAAAAAAAAAAAAAAGAAAAAAAAACTGAGAAAATGGCTAAGAAAATGACAGGATAAATCTGCAAATATTAGTAACATTGAATGTTAATGAATTAAATTCTCCCAGTAAAAGACACAGACTGGCTTAATGAATATATAAGCAGAAGCTATCTATATGCTACTTACAAGAAACACACCTCACTGATAAAGACATACATACATACAGAGACTGAAAGTGAAGGACTGGAAAAAGGTAGTCCATGCAAATGAGAACCAAAAAAGGGCTGGAAGTGCAATATTGCTATCAGAAAAAATAGGCTTTAAGATGAAAGATATAAGAGAGACAAAGGACATTAACATTATTAAAAGGACATGTTCACCAAAAAAGATATAACACATAAATATCTATGCACCCAATGCTAGAGTGCCTAAATATAGCAAAGAGAGATTTCAAGGGAGAGATAGACTGCAACACAATAATTGCAGGAGATCTCAATACCCCATTGACTCCTCTGGACAGATAAAGTAAATAAAAATAAACAAAGATATACAAGATCTAAATGATACCATACATGAAACAGACTTGACAGACATCTATAAAGTATTTCACCCAACTACCAGAAAATATACATCTTTCTCACCCTCACATGGAACATTTTCAAAGACTGACCACATGATAGGGCACAAAACAAGCCTTTACAAATTCAAAGCTATAGAAACTATACCTAGAATCTTTTCTGACCATGATGGATGCAAACTTGAAATCACTACAGAAAGAATCCAAGAAAATTCACAAACTAATGAAAATTAAACAATCTACTCTTAAATGACTTTACAACTATAGAAGAAATTAAGACTGAAATCAAAAAGTTCTTAGAAACTAATTATAATAAACAAACAAGTGTTTAATCTATGAGACAGAGCAAAACCAGTTATAAGAGGAAAATTCATAGCAATTACTGCCCACAAGGAAAAAGCAGAATGGTGGTAAATAACTTGACATAACTCAGGAAACTGGAAAAATAATAGTAAAACCCAAAAGTTTCCAGGAGAAAAGAAATAATAAAGATTCGAGTGGAAATAAATGAAATAGAGAATAAAATAACTATACAGAAAGTAAATGAACCCAAAAGCTGGTTCTTAGAGAAGATAAAGTTGACATACCATTAGCTAGATTAATCAAGAAGAACACAGGAAGGAACCAGATAAATAAAATCAGCAAGGAAATGGGCATTACTACAACAGATATAACAGAAATACAAAATATTGTCAGAGAGTACTATGAGTGACTATATGCCAACAAACAAGAAAATTTAGATGAGATAGACAAATTTCTGGACATATGCAACTTACTAAGATTGAACTAGAAAGAAATAGAAAGTCTGAATAGACCCATAACAATGAGATTGAGTCAGTAATAGATAGTCTCCCAACAAAAAAGAACCCAGGTCCTAATGGCTTTACTTCTGAATTCTACACAACTTTTAAGGAAGAACTGACCCCAATTCTCCTTAAACTATTCCTAAAAATTCAAAAGGAAGGAACCCTCCCAAATTTATTCAATGAAGGCTCCATCATCTTAATTCTAAAACCAGACAAGGACATGAGAAAAATAGAAAACTTCAGGCCTATATTCCTGATGAATACAGATGCAAAAATTCTTAGCAAAATACTAGAAAACGGTATTCAACAACATATTAAAAAGATTATACACATGACCAAATAGGATTTATTTCAGGGATGCAAGGATGGTTCAACATACACAAAACAATAAATGTAATACATCATATTAACAAAAAGAAATATTAAAATAATATGATCATATCAATCAATGCGAAAAAAGCATTGGATAAAATACAACATCCCTTCGTGATTAAGACTTGGCAAACTTGGCATGGAAGGGACATTCCTTAACACAATAAAATCCATCTATGAAAAACCCATAGCTAATATCATACTGAATGGGGAAAAGCTGAAAGCCTTTCCACTAAAAACTGGAATAAGACAAGGCTGCCCACTTTCACCACTCCTTTTTAACACAGTGTGGGAAGTTCTAGCCAGTACAATTAGACAAGAGAGTCAAATAAAAAGCATCCAAATAAGAAAAGAAGAAGAGAAATGATCTGTATTTGCAGATGATATGATGCTATACATAGAAAATCCAAAAGAATACACACACACATGCACACACGAAAAACCTCCTGGAAGTGATAAACTGATACAGTCAAGTTGCAAGATACAAAACAAATATACAAAATTCTATAGCATTTTTATACACCAATGGACAAGCAGATAAAATTGAAGAAATCTCATTTCCAATAACCACAAAGTCAATAAAAATATCTAGAAATAAACCTTACCAGAGATGTCAAATATCTCTATAAGAAAAATTATGAAATACTAGAAAAAAAATTAAAAATGACACAAAACATTAAAAATGTTGAAAAACATCCCGGGTTCCTGTATTGAAAGAATTATTATAATCAAGATGACAATCTTACCCAAATTAATCTACAAATTCAATGCAATCTCAGTCAAACTACCAGACATATTCCTCACAGAAATAGAAAAAAAATTATCATAGCATTTGTCTGGACCATAAAAGACCCCATATTGCCAAAGTAGTACTGTGCAAGGGGACTAAAGTAGGAGGCATCTCACTGCCCAACCTCAAAACATATTACAAAGCTGTGATAATTAAAAACAGTATGGTATTGGCACAAAAACACAGGTAGACCAATGGAACAGAACTGAGAACCCCCAAATAAACTCCAAAACATCCAGCCAGATCCTTGACAAAGGGCACAAAACAATCCAGTGGGAAAAACAAAATCTCTTCAGCAAATGGTGCTGGGAGAACTAGATATGCATGTGCAGAAGAATGAATCTAGATCCTTATCTCTCACCACTAACAAAAATTAACTAAAAGTTAATTGAGGACCTAACCATAAAACCTCAAATGATAAAAATACTGATGGAAAACACAGGAAAAACTCTTGGAGACCTTGGAGTAAGCAAAGACTTCTTAAAGAAGACCTCCAAAGCATAGGAAATAGTAAAAAAAATAGATAAATGGGACTATATTAGGCTGAGAAGCTTCTGCATGGCCAAGGAAACAATAAGTAGAGTGAGAAGACAACTCTCAGAGTTGGAGAATATATTTGTAAATTATATTTCAGATAATGGACTGATAATCAAAATATACAGGGAATTCAATCAGCTTACACCCCCCCAAAATTAATTAAATTAATAGACTGGAAAATTATCTGAACAGACAATTCTCTGAAGACATATGAATGGCCCAAAAGCATGTGAAAACATGCTCAACACCTTTTATCATAAGGGAAATGCAAATCAAAATCACATTGAGATACCACTTAACCCCATTCATAATGGCTAAAATTAGGAAAACAAATAATGACAAATGCTGGCAAGGCTGTGATGAAAGGGAACTCTCCTACATTGTGGGTGGGAATATAAATTAGTATAACTACTTTGGAGAATGATATGGAGATTCCTTAGAAACCTACAAATAGAACTATCATACTATCCAATAACTTTACTTTTAGGTATTTACCCAAAGGATATAAAGACCCTCAGTCAGAAAATCACTTGCACATCTATGTTTATTGCAGCATTATTTACGTGGAATTAACCAAAATGTTCAAAAATAGATGATTGTATTAAAAAATGTGGCATATGTACTCTATGGAATACTACTCAACCATAAAAAAATCATGAAACCCTGACATTTGATACAAAGTGCATCAATATGAAAGACTTAGTGCCAAGTGAAGCAAGTCAGACTATGAAAGACAGACTTCGTATGTTTCCACTCAATGTATACCTGTTATCTGCACTGTATGGCAGAAACTGAAAGTTTGGAAGGTATAGGACTCCAATAGATACTAGAGATAGTCAGGATAGGGGTAATACAGAGTTGGGTAATGGAGGGAGGGAGGGGAACAGGGGAAGAAAAAGGGAAAAAATTATGTTTAATTGACAAAATATTGAAAAACTATTTGCTGCTGCTGATGTGTACAGTAATGTCTTTGTCTTGACTGATATGCATGATAATTGTGCTGGAAAAAGAAATGTTATACACTGTAAAGATATGTGTGATTAAATAAAACATTTCAAAATTTTAAAAAAGAGTAAACTGTCACTAATAAAAAAAAATACATTTTTCTACACACCTTTGAAGTCACCTTTTGTTTGTTACTGTCTGGAGCCAGGTTTAACAAAATGTCTCCTGTGTCAGTCTTTTATCCTAGCAGTTAAGGGAGCCAGATCACACTAGACCAACGATGATTTGAATCCCAGTGCTGGAAGGATGGAAAATACCCTGGTTGCATATGCATGCATGCTCAAAATCTCAACAGGATAGAGAAATGGAGGAGAAGGGATTGTAGTGTGACCACACCCAATTGGAGGGTGCTTTCTCCCTCTCTCTCTTTCTCTTTCTGTCTCTGGCAAGTGCATGAGTCCTCTTGCAATTAGGAAAAATAAGTTTATCAAAGCTGTGCTTCAATTTGTGGCAAAGCAAAAGACACTAATCTAATATCAAACATGGTTCTTTCATCAAACAGTACTGTACATGTGAACACATGTGCTCATACCAGTGCATTTCCACATGGAAATAACGAGTATATTTGATCTTCCAAGTGAAAAGCCTTGGGCCATATTGTGGACATTCTGTTTAGGAGTCTGAGGGGAAAGCCTGAGAGTCTGTATTTAAAAACCCTCAGTGAAGACTTTGATGCACAACCCAATAAAATGTTCCAAGTTCCAGAAAAATCTAAGAATTTCAGAGGCTGAAGTGACCCAGTTACCCTGTGGGTTACAACCCCCTTGAACTGTGCCTTTCTCTCGCTAATTTGTCTCTCCTTCCCTCACCTAGGACAGAAAGATTCCAGGCATCTCCACCTTTGCCTCTGTTAACCCTTTTTTCCACTTTTGGCCCTGTTTTCCATTTTTAACCCGATTTTATTTTCTGTGAAGTAATTTCTGTTTCTTTCTCCTTCTTTTGTTCTAGTTCTTCTTTTTTCTTTGCTTTTTCTTTCTATTTATATTTCCAACTTTCTTTTTTTTTTATCTTACTTTCCTGTTTTACTGCCCAACCCTTCCTTACCCACTGCCTAAAGAAGACTAGATGCATAGTAGCTAAGCATGTGAACATTATGAAACTTAGAGAATTCTAAATCTCACTGTAGTAGTTGGAAAAAGAGTGAAATTCCCTTTCGTAAATCCAATTTCAAAATTCCTCCTGTGATTCTCACACTGGAGGACACAGTAGAAGGGAGAAAATAGCACCAAATTATTTCACAGCAAAGGGAAACACATGAGCTCGCAGTCACAGAATCCTTTTCCAACGAGTTAGCCGAAAGTGAATATATTATTAAATGACTGAAAATCAGAGAAGAGCTTCAAAGATGAGAGAATCAAGTAATACCTCTCCAACAAGGGAATACTGTAATTCATCTCCAAGTAGGGAAAAATTAGAGGATATCATCAAAATGTCAGAAAAAGAATTTAGAATATATTTATGGTAATAAAACTCTGAGAAGTACGAGAAAAAAGATGTTGAGCTCCAAGAGATGAGGAAGTCCTTCCATAATATGAAGGGAGAATTGGACTCTATAAAAAAAGAGTAAAACAGAACTGGTAGATAAGATGTGAAGGTTGTAATACAAGAAATCAAAACCTCCCTTGAAAGTATTAAAAGCAGATTAGACCATGCAGAAGATCAAATCTCAGGAGTAGAAGACAAAACCTCTGACCTAGAAAAAATGATAAAAAATACTGAGAAAATAGTCAAGAAAACTGAGGAAATACTAGATACCATGAAATGCCCAAACATCCAAATAATTGGAATCCCAGAAGGTGAAGAAACTAATAAGGGCATTGATAATCTGCTCCATGAAATTTTACACGAAAACTTTCCAAGTCTAGAGAGGCACTCAAACATCCAGACCCAAGAACAAACAACCCTAAGTAGAATCATTCTAAGAAGATCCTCTTCATGGCACATCATAGCTAGGTTGACCAAAATCACAGACGAAGACAACATACTAAGAATGGCAAGGGAGAAATGTCAAATCACTTACAAAGGTTATTCCATCAGACTAACACCTCTCATCAAATACAATGCAAGCAAGGAAAGAATGGGGAAATATAGTCGAAGTGTTAAATGAAAAACAATTTCAACCAAGAATACTATACCTGGCAAGATTATCCTTCATATGGGAAAAGAAGATAAAAATGTTCTCAGATGAACTGTGTCAAATTTTGGTATTCCTGCTCCACTTTTCTGATACAAAGCCATCAAAGTCATCTTTCTAACTGCATTCTCAGATTATTCTGTTTTCCTTCTCAGAGTTACACAGCTTCCTCAGACCCACAGAGACATCAAATGCACTCTACACTTTCAGATGACCTTGCCCTTAGATGTGGTGCTACTTCTATCAGTTCATATTGATGGTCAAGTTCTGCTTACTCATGTTGGCAAACTCTTGGTATCATTTCAGTAACATTTAACTACTTACCTACATGATTGTCCTTTTATGGAAATATAACTTTTACTTGTGGATATTTATAAATATTTGCTGTATAAACAAATGACTTTTCTTCCCCTCTCAGTGTCTCTATTTAAGAGCATAGACTTCCATGATCAATATTTGAAAATACTTGAAGAACTGAGATTCAGTGATGAGATATTTGAAAGTATTAAAAGGGAAAATGCTGGATTTGACTGCCTTAGAATACTTCTGAGGATTTGGCCCCAATCAATCACTAACTCTAATACCAGCAGTGTTTATGGCTATGCCCTTCTCCAGTTCGCTAGCTTTAAAGTTGCCTTTTATCCTAAGCAATTTGCATAGTATTACCTAGATCTCTAAGTAAGATTTGGAGGGAAGGAAAAAAAATCCATCTTCTATCTTGAGTTGAGCTCTATAATTGCAAGATTTGCACGGAGGCTGGAAACTTCCACAAAGCATTTCTTTGCCCTTGGGTGAGTTGTCAATTCTCTGGAGCATTCTTCTCCTCTTTTGCATGCAAGGAGTAAGGTGGCAGAGATGAAAGACAGCTTCGAGCTTCAGCTACAAATCAGAGCAGAAGGGTGATGGTTGACAGCCTCAGAATTATAACTGATACAGCTTGGTTCAGCAGTGATTGGAAGTAGGTCAGAAAATGGCAGTTCGGAAGTCCAGAGTGTACTATAGAATATTACATCTTCTTTAATGTTCAAACAATTTATTTCTGATATCCAAATATTTACATCTTTGTGCTCCTTCTGTTTATTTATATTCTTTGTACTTGTAAAGAAAAAAAAATAGCTAAGAAATCTTTGGTAAATGTGATGAGAGAACTTGACATATAAGACACTGAAATGCATTTAAATCATAACAGTATTTATGACATGGAGGTCATTTTGTGAGAAGAGATAAACAGATCAATAGCTCAGAATGTGAAGCCCAGGAAAATAACTTAGTGTACATAAAAGTTAATTACCAACAAATGAGCATCTTAAATCAATGGTGAAAGCAAGAACTCTTCAGTAAATTGTGTTGGGAAAATTATTTATGAGAAATATTTGGCTATTTGGCTTCCAAAATAAATGCTTGCTAAAATAAAAGTCAAACACATTTTTTAAAAGATAGTAACAAAAAAAGAGAAAATTGAAATGAATATTTATTTGCTTTTTGCAGATGGGGGTCACATATTCAGATAATAAAAATTGTAAAAGAAATGACAAAACGTAATGGATGGATTAAAACAAATAATGTTAATAAACACTTGAACATGAAAAAGCGTGTTCAATTTTAGTTTTAACTAAAATTAAAATTCATTAAAAAGAAAAATACATGTATTGGGAATTATTCTGAAGCAATCAGTTGTGGATGGTATGGGAAAGAGGTGAAAGACACATGACAGTGGCATTTATAGGCCACCAGGCTAAGATGGTGGAGAACACAATAACCAATACTGAGGATACCAGAAAAACACCCAGGCACGTGAATCTGATTGGCACTCGCCAAAGAGAAAACAGGTACAGAGAGATAAGGAGAACTCATCTGCATGCAAGCTGGAGGGACTCATTATTTTGGAGATCCCTACTGTGTTCAACATAGTTCATACTTGGTCTTATTTAATTCTCACAGCAGGTTACTAAAATTATGAGTTATGCATTCAAAAAACATTGGTGGTGTCCCTCGTGCATGTCTGTCTCATCTCTTGTTAAGTGCTATTGATGTGGGGACAGACAGGAATACGATATACTCCTTGTTCTGCCTTGGCATTAAGTGAGATATGTGTAACTTCACTTAGTTATCAGTGGAAAGATTTAAACCTGTTGTTTTATTTGCTCTGCTCAAATCTTTCCTCATTTCCAGTATTCATTCTATTGTCTTTTACTCTCCCTCCTTCTTTTTTTTTCCTCAGTTATACACTCCTCTACTTTTACTTTTATTTCCTCGTTTAAGTTTTCTTTTAGGCATACAAGTCACATTTGTGCACATTATCTTTAACAAAATGAAAGCACATAGAAAAGTGTGGAATACCCTACAGCTTTATCCATTCCTTTCCCCGCTCAGGTAACCATGATAATCAATTTTGTGGATATTTTCCAGGGCATTTAATATAGATCTATAGAGAAGATATAATACTTATTTTATATACAGACAATGACATATTGTTTATACTGTTCTAAAACTTGTTTTGTTGTTTTGTTTTTAAAATTTTTTGTGTGTTCTGCTTTTATTGATGTTAACAAGCTATTTTTATTCCACAGAGACTTGCATTATGTAGGTAAGAATTGAAACCTGTTTTATAAACAGGAATATATTTCAGGCTGCTACTATAGAAATGGATTTTAATTATCTCCGTTTTTCATAATTGCCTGGAATTTGTGTAAAGTAATTCATTTATTCAATACTTTAATTACATGATCAATTCCATTAAAAGCAGCTAAGGGCCAGCAGATGGTGTGAAAGTTAAGGCAACTGGATCCCACGTAGCTAACTGTACAGTTTGAGTCCCTGACCTAGCAGCTTGAGTGACAGGCTGGGCGAGTGTGCATGTGTGCCCAAAATCCTGAGAGAAGAATGGAGCCAGGTTTGCAACACAGCCATACTCACTTAGTGGTGCTTTCACTTTATCTCTCTCTATCTCTGTCTCTAGCAAGAACAAATGCCTTATAGAAAAAAAAAGTTAAAGCAGCTGTATATATCACTCTCCTCATCACCAGAGTGATGGCGTTGGATTAACATTATGTATGCATTGCATTTTATTTATACTCTCCTTGAATTAAAGTTAATTGGGTATAGGATTACAGGTTTATGGTTTTCTCATACCATTCTACTACTATTATTTTACTAAGTTTTGGTTAAAATTATAAGTTAAAAAAATTAATGTCTCCTACAAATGTAGTTATTGTCCTCATGGAGCTGAGGATAGATATGTAGAGAAGATTCCCTCAGCTGTTATAGAGTTCTATGGTTTCACAATGGTTATACACTTAGGGATTTCTTGTTTGTGTATTATACTTACGATTCTTGGCCACAAAAACCTCAGGAGTAAGATTATTAATTTATCTTGTTTAGATTTTTTTGGACACTCAAGGTCAGGTGGAGGTACCCCCAGAATCAAACTATTTATATAGAAAATACCCCGGTTCACATCCTGGGACCTCTGTGAGCACCCCAGGCAAATATGCATATGCCTGAGGTCCAGGATGGCCAAGACTTAGGATAGAAAGCTGAGAGAAGACCCTGCTGGGGGTGTCCCCTTCTCTCTCTTTCATAAAGGAAATTAATTTAAAAGTGAAATTGTTGAAAACTGGAATCTGAACATCCAAGTCATTAAATTGTAGAAAATTGATAATTGTCTTCCTCACACATTTTCTTTCATTCTTCTAAAATCCAATGAGATGTACATCAGACTTGCTCATTTATTGTCCATAAAAATTAATTTCCTCTTTGTAATTATAAAATCCTTTTTTTTGGTGCTGCATTTTGTCTATTTCTTCTGTTATATATTCTATTTTATTAATTTTCTTTTTACTTATGTCTAATCTACTTATAACTCAGCTACATTTTATTTAAATACTTATATTTTACTTCTAAAATATATACATATATATTATGTATGTATGTGTGTGTGTATGTGTGTGTGTGTGTGTATATATACATATATGTTTTTAATTGCCAGGGGGCACATGTGCTTGTCAGAAAGAGACAGAGATAGAGAGAAAAAGAGAGAAAAAAAAAAAGCATCACACAGGGCCATAATCGTGCCACGATCCCTTCTTCCTCTATTTGGGATTTTACAGATGTAAACACATTTGCCCAGCATTTACTTCAAGCTACCAGGTCTTGGACTAGAATTGCATGGTCAGTTGTGAGGGATACAGCCACTATAGCCACTATACTGTCTGGCCCTAAAAGATATTTTTTAAACAGTCATGATATTTACAATGGGTTCATTTATTTTGGTAGTTTAAAATGATTTATCTATATTTTTATATGCTAAACATTGCTTTTCTAGTCAGTTTCTGATAATCTTAATATCTGACTTTTGATAATCCAGTTATCTGAATCTTAATCACTTGTTTGTTGTTTTAACTTATTCTTTCTCATAGTGTCTTATTTTCTCCTTTTTAAATTACATTTTTATTCACTTGTTTGTTGTTTTAACTTATTCTTTCTCATAGTGTCTTATTTTCTCCTTTTTAAATTACATTTTTATTTTTGAATGAATTTTTAGCCCGTTTACCTCGTTGGGAACCCCCAAAGCTTGGATTGAAAATGTGTTTCTCCGAAGAGAATTATTTGGGTTTTCTTTCTCCGCGTGCAATCAGCTTAGGACATAATGGGTTGGCTCCTGATGAGTATGGGTTTCTTTCTAAGGTGTAAAGATGATCTAAAGCTAGATAGTCACTTATGGTGTTTGCATAACTCTGTGAAGATACTAAAAACCACTACACTGCATAAAAGGGTAAATATTAAGATATGTGAATTATATCTTAATAAGACTGTTACAAAACATTACTCAGAGGGATGTAGAATCAACCTTATTTCTTCAAGTATTTTTGCCAAGGGGAGACCTTCTGAAATCAAACTTTACCCCAAAGAGTGCCAAAGGGTACTCTTACCCATTAAGAAAATGAACATCAGGTGGAATAATGCTTATGTTGCTGGACTCCCATGAAGTTGACTGCGGTTTGAGTCCTGGACTTAGCAGCTTAAAACTCACACCAGGTGCATGTGCATGCGTACCCAAAATCCTGAGAGGAGAATGGAGAAGAGGGGCTTGTAGTGTATCCATCCCCTGGGAAGGGATTTCTTACTCTCTGTCTATCTCTCTCTAGTGAGCGCAATATAGCAAAAATCTCTCTCAGAAAAAAAAAAAGTTGAGGTGAAGAATGTGCCTCTGCTGACAGTTTGAGAGGAAGGGATGAAGGCTATGTCAGCACTCATCTTCCTTGTCAGCAAATAAGTTTTTAATTTTCCATCAGCTGTTTCTTAATATCGGTTAGTGTCTAATTCTCCACAGTTTTGTTAATACTGCTTTATTTTCTTTAAATTTTCTAACATAACAGATTTTTAAAATGTGTTTTATTGCTTTTTAATGAGTTTCTTAGATTACTGCTGTGCCTGATGATTTCTCATATCAGCTATTCTTATTTATCTATTTATCTATTTTATAAATGACCATTTGTCTTATATTGAAGATAGTATTTTTTGAATTACTACTTGCTTTTAATTTTGTTTGTAAAATTTTATGATTTCTATTACAGGGTTTTATATATAATTACTTATTTTAGTAATTCAGAATTTTTTAAGTAGGTAACTGTCAGAGAGATATTTTTATTGCAGTATTATTCACAATATCTAAGACATGGTATCAATTTAAGTGCCTAAAAATTGATAAACAGATAAAGAAAATGTGGCACATATACACAATGAAATATTAGTCATAAATAACAACAACCTAGAAGATATAATGGTAGATAAAATAAGCCAGGATGTGAAAGACCAATGCACTCTGTCTCCAATTTAAGAAATACTGAGTGTCTTCACTCAGGAGGAGTTAAAGGATGTAAAGTTATAGAAGTAGAGAGAGTAAAGGTAGATCTTAAAAGATACATTGGGGTGGAAAGGGTCTGGGAGAAATTGGTTAACAAACAGTATACATGTAAATAAGTAGAATAGACTACGGAACAGTGTACTACGGTAGAGTGAAAATCATTGACTAATTCAATATATACATATTAAAGACCTTAGAATGAACCTCAAATGAGTATAACATAATGCAATGTTAAATGTTAAAAAATGATGAATATGTTTATATTCTTGATTTATTAATATGTACTGTATACATTTTTTAAATGTTGCCAGAGGGTACATTTGGCTAATGGAGAGAGACCAGAGAGAGAGAGAGAGAGAGAAAACAACCATAAGGATTGGTCACACTGAAATCCCTTCTCTTCCATCTCTCCATTTTTGGGGATTTGGGGCATGCATGAACATGCACCTGGCATGTCTTTCAAACTGCTAGATCTAGGACTCAAACCACATTGTTATCTGTGTGGGATCCAGGCATCTCAACCACTAAGTCACTAGCTGTCCCATACTGTATTCATCCTTTAAAAAAAATCATACTATACCCCATAATTATGTGTAGATCAGAAATTATGATTTAAGATGATTTTGTAAAAAGAAAATCCAACAGAGCCATATTGGAATGAAAGTAAATTGGAAGAATAAAGAAATGCTCACCTCAAAATAAACAAGTAAAAATAATCCATTTACATTTAAATAGAAATAAAAATTTACATAGCATTACCATGGTTACAATTAGTAAATAAAATTACTAAAGTTTGCGTACACTTGCCAGAAAAATGGAGAGATAAAAAGTGAGAAATCAGCCCCCAGGGGGGATGGCCATGCTGCAATCCCTTCTCCTTCATTCTCCTCTCAGGAACTTGGGCACACACACACATGCATCTGTCGTGAGGTTTAAGCCACTGGGTCTGGGATTCGAACCACAGTTGACTACATGAGAGTTCAGCAATATAGCCATTATGCTAACTGCTGGTCCCAAGAACTTAGTCATTTCTGATGAAGAGATTGCAATAAAATTCCTTTCATTAACATCTAGAAAGGCAGTTTTAGGATGCAAAGGATTATGTTAGGAGTATATACTTTATTTATTTCTTAATTTTTTTGTCACCAACTATTAGAAAGCTCACAGTGTGGAGGCTAAGAATAATAGTCACATTAGTTACTACTGAGAGGGCTAAAGATCATGTAATACGTTGCTTCAGCATTAGCCTACCTACATTGATTTTATCAACACTGGATAGGCAGTATCAGTATTTAAGATAGAAAACAGCCCATAGGCAATTTTCAACTGCAGATAGATAATCTTTTATAAAATTTGGTCATCAGGAGAGAGAGTGGGAATCAGGTTTGGACAGGGAGAAGAGGAAGGGAAGTGGTTGAGCCCAAAAGATGAGGTACAGTCACTACCAGCAGCAGGTGAGGAAGACAGGGATTGAGGAGACCACTGGACAAGCAAAATTACAAAGGCTTACAATCCTAACATTGAATGAGGATGTTGAGGGGTAGGAGTTCTCATGCATGACTGATGGTAGAGAAAACTGATGAAAACTCTTAGAATACTCTGGCAGCATCTGTGAATGCTGACCATCCACGTTCCTGTGAAAGCAATCCCCACTGCAGTCTTCAACCAGCAGAAACATGGTCTCATGTGAACCAATGCCAGTGTCCATGATGAACCAGTTACTCACTAATCCTTTGAGTAAACTTACTTCACAGAGCATACCTCCAAGATTCTTCACAACTCAGAAAGGGATAGTTTTTCTATAAAGAAGGTACTATTTATTTATTTTGTCTCATACTATTAGAAATATTTACAGATATTAACTTCAGGGATTTAAAATCCAATGTTCTATCATAATGTGCTCAAAGGCAGTAGCCCTGCTTCTCCTCATTTTAATTCCCAGCATCTAGAAAAGCTCAGGCATTTTTGCAGAGACTCAAATAAGGTTTGAATATGTAAGATTCTTGGGTGACAGACTTATACACTTCTTTTTCAACTAAGAAGCAAAAGAACCTTGCAGGTTTTCCTAAACCAAATATAAAATTAAGGAGATTTCATATATTAAGATCATCATGAATTAAATTACCTTTAAATTTGCCATAAATGTTTTATACCATTTTACTAGTAACTAATAACATTTATACTATGTTTTAAATACCTTACCATGAAACAAATTACTTGAAATTAATAAGGTATTTTAAATTAGCACATTGAATATCCTTCATACTGCAATCTTTTTAAAACTGAAGTGCTTGCTCTAGGTTTTTTCATAATGCAAATTTATTATGCTTCTCTCCAAAATGCCTTGAGCATGTCAGAGTAGTTGAATATCAAATCTCTCCTTTATTGGTGCTTTTTCCAACAACCCATTCCATCACAGCACCCTTAAGTCTATTCTTCTTGAAACTTAACTATATTACATATTACACGAGAAACAAAGAAAGAGAGAGAGACAGTCACTCCTGATAGAGTTCATCATGCTGCAGTATCCCCACATACGTCTTCCAGCCATCAAAATCATGAGCACACATACGTGCTCGTGCATGCTACATGTTTCAGGTTGTCCTGGCATCTGAACTGAGGTCTTCTATATGGTGCTAGTATTGTAGAGTAGCACTCTATTGAGTGTCATCAAGACTGGGTCTATATGAGGTATTTTGTATTTGTTCATTTTCTCTCTCCACTAGCAGAAAATAAACTTGCAGGTGCTTTGTGTGTGTGCTTTGTTTTTGTTTTGTTTTGTTTTTGCCATATGGTGTGTATACTCATCAGAGAGAGACAGAGAGAGGGAAGGTGAAAAATCACCTGCCAGTGGGGATGGCCATGACATAATCCATTTTCCTTCACTCTCCTTTAGGGATTCTGGGCACACGTGCACATGTACCTGACATCAAACCACAGAGTCTGGGACTGGAACCACAGTCAGCCATGTGGGAGAATCTAGTGCCTTAACTAACACACCACTTCATGGCCCCTAGTAGTCACTTTGTTGATTGTGTTCATTAATGTATCTTAGGAACCAAGAACCCAAGAATTTACCTTCACTCTCAGAATATACCTCAAACTAATATCTTCTAAGAACTAGTTTCTTTTTAGAATTTTTTATTTATTTTACATTCAATCACTGTATAGAAAATGAATTTCCCCATCATGAATACATTGTGGGCTTGTCCAGGCATGAATATTACACATTATCATCACCTAGTCTCTTTTAAGAACACTGAGGTAGGAGATCCTGATCTCAGCTCTCTAGGCTCTTAACTTTGAGGTATCTTCTCTTGTAGTCCTTGGGCACAGAAATTGATCTCTTTCTTGTTAACGATGCCAATGTCCATGATGTTGACAACCAAATTCAGAGCTGCTGACCTCCAAGTAGACATCAGGTTGTAAACCCTGAATGTCAGAGTTTTT
>NW_006199369.1:1194143-1197835 GCF_000334495.1 Tupaia belangeri chinensis
ATTTTTATCTAACAATAGTTCTGAGAAGGCTGTGTTAAGATATTACCGGGCATTGCCTCATGTTGTTCCTGATCCAGAGACTTTTTCAACACCGGTCCATGACCCTAAGTGACCCACTGAGATAGATTTCTTGATATTTGATTATTTTCTTTCTAAAATAAATCTCTATTTCCCCATGAATCTGGTATTTTAGAAGTGGCCCAGTTGGTCTAAATGTGTCTATACACTAACCATGATCAAATGTTGTCATCTTAGATTCCTTATACCTGAATTTCTCAACCCAGGAGATGTGCCTGGACAACTAATTTGAACTTACAGAACATTTTATTCCAAATATCCCTTGGCTATTAGGGGCCTGCTCTACTCTGAATACACTGGGAACATCTTTGGCACGTTGTAGTCTCTCTCTATGCACTATCAAATGATGTTTTAGGTCTGTATGAATCAAAATAATAAAAACACTAGATCACAGTCAAATATAGGACAAAGAATAGGCAACGCTTAAACTCTGGGACTCTTTTTCTTGGTATATTAGTCAATAAGTGTTGTACTAACTACAAATACCTGAGATTGGGTGATTTATAAAGAAAAGAAGTTTATTTGCCTCACATTTTTGGTGACTGGAAATGTGGTGGAACTGGCATCAGACCAGTCATGGGTGCTATATCACAGCATGGCCAACAGAAATAGAGAGGAAGGTGGGTGTTTGTAAGAGAGAGAAAACAAATTTTCACTTCCTTTTTTATCTCTCCCATACCCACAACTGATAGGATAGTGTCCTCCCTTCAGGTCCCACCTCTTGAAGGTCTTATCAAACTTCAAAGTCAATATACTGGGGACCAAGCTTCCAAAACCTAAAACTTAAGATAAACCATGATCTAAATCATAGAATTTCACCCCTGTCCCTCAAGCGTCATGTCTTTCTCACATATAAAATGTAATCATCCATAAGAGAATGGAGGAGAAGGGATTGCAGTGTGGCCATGAAACCTATAGAAAAACAAAACAGAAACACAGCAATTCCATTAAACTAGTCCCAAAAATCTAACCCCAAATCTCAAGTTCAAAGTTTCTTTGTTTTATTATTTTAATTTACTTATTTACATTCATTTACTATACATCATTACAGCAAACAAAATGAGATTTTCCATCAGAATACACTGTATACTGGCTCAATCAAGCACATCAACACCCATGATTGCTTTCTATGCCTTTTACCCCCACATTTTATTGATTCACTAAAGATCTTAATTAATCTAAATCTTTTCAAAATCATACATAGATGATATATACATATCCATGAACACAAGTCTGACTTTAGGCATAAACCTCAGTGAGCAGAATGAAGGTACTATAAAGTAGCACCTAGCTGGGGCTACATAGCTTACTGCAGTCATCTTCTGAAACTCAAGGCAAACTTCTTCTAGATGTGAGCCTATAAAATCAAGAAAACAAGTTAGTCATTTCCCAAATATAATGGTGAGACATACAAAGATGTAACAGTTCTCAAGAAATTTCAAAACCCAAGAGGATAGATATTAGATTTTAAAGCTTTAGAATAATCTCCTTTAATTTCATGTCCCATATTCTCTATGAGTAACTGGGCCCCTGTGCCCCGGGCAGCTCTGTTTCCATAACTTTGTTGGCCACAGCCTATGTCACAGTCCACGAGGCTTCTTAGAGTCTGGTGTCTGTAACTTTCACATCCAGTTGTGGCATGCTAATGGAAGCTCTAAAATTCTGAGGTCTCAAGAGTGATCCTATAACTGAGGCTCCAGTAGGTATGGCTCTGGTGGGTACTAAACTCCACGCCACTTTTCCACTTGGCACTTCCCTAGTGGTCTGTATCTGAACTCTCAAGCTTTTTGATACATCCTTTGAAATCTAGGTGGAGGCAGCAAAGGCCCCACAATTCTTGGGCTTACCATACTTGCAGAATTAGCTCTACATTCATTCCTCCATGGACATGAATCCTGCTGTTGTCACTGCCTACACCCAGACCTGCACCCTTTGGAATAGAGGATTGAGCTACACCTGGGGCTGCTTGAGACAGGATTAAAACAACTGGGTGTTGTGCTAAAATTTAGGTAGTTGTAAGATGCACAGGGCATCATGCCCATCCTGGACCTTTACTCTGAAACCATTCTCTCTTATATCTGTGATGGAAGGGGCAGTCCTGACAATCTCTTGAGATGTCATCAGGTCTTTCCCTGCATTGTGTTTATTAGCATCTGCCTCTTTCTTGCGCAACCAGTAGTTTAGCCATATTCAGCATTCTCTATTAAGCACACTTTTCCACTATCTTTACTATAAACATTTACATTTTCCAAGTTTTTTTCTCCTCTACTTCTTTTTAAATTATTGATTTTCCTTAAGTCATCTTGTTCTTCTTTAACTTTTACTAAATGCATTTAGAAGTAACCAAGTGGCAGTCCAAGTTCTTTGGTGCTTAGAAATGTCTTCTGCTAGAAAACTTAGATCATCATCCTTTTTATTATTATTATTCATGATAGAGTGTGTCATGCATAAGAGAGAAAGATGCACCTTCCACAGGACTTAGTCACACCATGATCCTCTTCATCCAGTTCTCCATTCCACCAGAATCCTGGGGATGCACACACACACACACACACACACACACACACACGTACACAGTGGAAGTGGAAATCACCAGGGAGTGAAAATTCAAACCCTGGTTAACTAATGGATTACAACTCTGTAGTCTAGTACACTACTAACTACACCACAAAGGCTGGGTCAATTTAAACCATCATTCAAAAATCTGACTTTCCATAATACCTTAAGGCATGAACATAGTACAGCCAAGTTTTTTTTTCTTTTGTTTCTTTCTTTCTTTTTTTTTTTTTTATACGGTATGTGTGTTCGTCAAAAAACAGAGAGACAGAAAGCAAGAAATCACCCCCCAGAGGAGATGGCCATGCTACAATCCCTTGTCCTCCATTCTCCTCTTGGGATCTTGGGCACACATGCACACATGCCTGCTGTGAGTTTAAGCCACCAGATCTGGGACTCGAACCATGGTCCCGAATACAGGGAGTCCAGCGATGTAGCTATTATGCCATCTGCTAGTCCAGATTTTTTGTACTTTGTGATTAATGTAGCCATTCTCCCAGCTCCCAATAAATTTCTCATTGTCATTTGACACCTCTTGATGCAGTGATTTAACCAATCTCTAAAAAGTTTTAGCTTATTATTTTTTTTAATTTTAATTTATTTATTTGCATTCATTCACTGTACATCATTACAGCATACAAAATGAGATTTTCCATCCAGAGTTTACTGTATATTGTCTCAATCAAGCACATCAACAAGCATGCTATTGTCAGCAAATGATCTTCCATTTCTTGTTTTCTGTATGTTTTGCTTTTTTTCACCCATCCTTGATTCCCTATCTTTTACCCTCTGCCATCTCCCACTCTCCTTTTCCCCTCTGCCACCTCCCCCTCTCCTCCCACACTGTCTCTGGTATCTATGTTTGCTTTCTATACTGTTTTCCCCCCACATTTTATTGAATCACCAAAGACCCTAATCAATCCAAATACCCTCAGAGCAAACACAGGTGAACACAAGTCTAACCTTACGTATCCTATAAAATACCACCTAGCTGGGGCTACATATCCTACTGCAGTCATTGAATAGATATATTTTTTTTCCTGAAACTTTTTTTTTTT
>NW_006199369.1:1198495-1219137 GCF_000334495.1 Tupaia belangeri chinensis
TTGGGGTCCTTTGTATTTCTTGGGACTGGATTTTTGAATGCCTCTCTAGGTTTGGAAAGTTTTCTTGTAGGATTTCATGGAATAGATTATCAATGCCCTTATGGGTCTCTTCACCTGCTGGAATGCCAATTATCTGGATATTTGGACGTTTGATGGTATCCAGTACTTCTCGCATATTATTCTCAAATTTTGGGGCCATTTTTTCAGTCTTTGTGGTGGATTTTTCTAGGTCAACCATTTTCTCTTCTACATCTGAGATTTTATTTTCTGAATGATCTAGTCTGCTTTTAATACTTTCAAGGGAGATTTTGACTTCTTGTATTATAGACTTCATCTCTAGCAGTTCTGTTTGAGTCTTTTGTAAAGTGTATAATTCCTCTCTTAGATCTTGCAAGAATTTCTTCATCTCTTGGAACTCGTCAACTTCTTTCTCCTTTCTCTTTAACAGTTCATTATCTCTCTTCTCTTCCATCTCTGTTAGCTTCGACATTATGAATGCTCTAAATTCCTTATCAGACATTTCCATGATTTTCACTGAACTGCTTGTGGATGAAGAAGAGTTACCCTTATCCCTTGGAGGAGAGGTATTTTCTTGTTTTCCCATATTTCTCGTGATCCGGTGGTGATTTCTTGTCATCTGATGGATGGTGTGTTTCTTTCAAATTCTTAAAGTTCAGCCTGAATGTTCAGGAGCAAGCAGACAGAGGTGATCTAGAATCTCTTTGCTGTTCTGTTGTGATCGCTGGTGCAGCAGATTCAGTAGATATTGTGGAATATTTTACCCTATTAGTATTTGGATGTTTAGCTACAGTGCTCTTAGATCCATCTAAAAACACATTGAATGGATATTGGAGGGTGGAGAGACAAGACAAAGGAAAATAAAAAAGAGAGAGAGAAAGAACAACAAAAAGAGAAAAAAATTGTAATTACTGCTCTTTTTAAAAAAAAAAATCACAAAATAGAAAACCGTGCAGCGCGCTTGCACATTGTGTGAAATATCTAGTTCGCTGGAGCCATGTGGAACCTTCTTCTGAAGGCCCGGCCTCTTCTGCCTGGGTGGGAGGACCAGAGCGATGATTAACAAGATAAAAGGTGGAGCTGAGAGCCAGAGAAAAACAGCGTCTTTTAAAAAAAAGTGTAAAAAGGGGGACCAGCAGGTGGCGTGGTGGTTAAGGTGCTGGACACTCCCATATGGACAACCACGGTTTAAGTCCCGGATCTGGTGGCTTGCTTTCTCACTTTCCCTCTCTCTCACTCTCTGTGTCTCTCTCTGGCCAAATTAAAATAAATGAATAAATAAAATTAAATAACTCTTTAAAAAATGTCTAAAAAGGAAAAATTACAAAAAAAAGGGAAGACAGAAGCAGGGAGAAACAGGAACTGATACACAGAAACAGAGATAGAAGGCTGGGGGTGTGGGGACGGGGGGCTCCCTACTGCTAGCTCGTTCGCTGGAGTCTGAATTATCAGTAGAAAATCTTCATTCCCTGAAATATCTAGTTCGCTGGAGCCATGTGGAACCTTCTTTATTTTTCTGAGCTTCCACTAGAATTTAGGCCTTCCTAGCCTGCTTCTTCAAACTCTTACAACTTTTTCCCATTACCCAGTTTCAAAGCTGCTTTCACATTTTCAGATGTCTGTATAGCAACACAACCCTGCCCACTGCACCAATTACCTGTGTTAGTATGTTACTGTGTTGTTAAGCAGACACACTTGAGACTAGGTGATTTATAAAGCATAGAGGTTTATTTGGCTCATGATTCTGGTGACTGGAAAGTTAGAAGACATGGGTGCCTTCTGTGCAGGTGGCTTCTAGTACTACATTACAACATGGCTAACAGATGTGCAGAGGAAAGTTGGCTTGTACAAAGAGAGAAGAAACAGAATTCTTCACTTCATCTACTTGTCGCTCCCATTCTCCCAGTCAATTAAATAGTCCCCTTCCTTTAGGGCCCACTTCTTAAAGCTCTTACCCACTCTTAAAACCATTATACTGGGTATCAAGCTTCCAGAAGATGAAACTTTGGGGAACAAACTATTATCCAAATTAGGTAATTGATCCTTGGGAAAGAATTGGAAAATTCATATGAACAGTTACATTGTTTATTGACCTATTCTACACTAGATACAAGGTTCTGTAAATAATCTCTTCCTTGCTGAACCCATATAGGCATGTACCACTGGAGAGGTCTCTTTCAATATTTTAATTTTTGATGCTCACAAGTACATTTTTAGGAACCATGTTTCTTACTACCTCAGAACAGTCACATGAAAGTGAATTTTCTTTTTTTTTTTTTTTTTTTTGAGAGGTTTTTGCTATAGAGCGCATGTGCTCACCAGACAGACAGAGGGAGACAGAGAGACAGAAAGCGAGAAATCACCCCTCAGGGGGGATGGCCATGCTGCAATCCCTTCTCCTCCATTCTCCTCTCGGGATCTTGGGCACGCACGCACACGCGCCTGGCGTGAGTTTTAAGCCACCGGGTCCGGGATGCAAACCGTGGTTGACTGCATGGGAGTCCAGTGACATAGCCACTATGCTAACTGTGATCCCAGAAAGTGAATTTTCTAAAGCAAACACATAATTCATGCGTTTAGTATAGTAAAAACTCAATAAAATGTATTCATGTGAGACAGCTCCACAGCTTGGTTGTTAAGGCAGCTGAATCACATATTACTAACCATGCAATTCAAGTCCTCAACACAGCAGCTTTAGAAACACAACGGACATGCCTGCCTAAAATTTTGAAAGGAGGGAGGAATGGAGGAGAATGTATTGCAGTTGACCATTCCTCATGGGAAATGCTTTCTTTCTCCTTTTCCTTTCTCTCTGGGTCTTTCTCTCTGATATCTATACATACTTTCTAGCCAAAACAAATAAACATAAACTGTGTTAATATGACAATTGTAGAATTTAAAAATAAATATAAGCAGAAAATGATTTCTCAGATCTTTTATAGCCATGAAATCATTGTTGGCTTTTTATTATATTCTTCCTAGTTTTCTCTAAGTATGATTTTAGATCATAGTTGCTATCACAGTTTAATTACATTGTGTATATTGCTTCTCTACTTAGCATGAAATCAGTATTTCATTTGGTAAAATTTCATTTTAATTGGTTACACATTGCTTGTTTGAGCAATTTCACCGCAAGATAACGAATTAGCACACACTTGGAAATTTTTTTTCCAGATTTATTTGTTATAAATATATTGTCAGTGGTGTGTGTGTGTGTGTGCGTGTGTGTGTGTATGACAATATTCAATAGGGAAAATGAAATAGTAGTCAATAAGTTAGTATGTATTTGCTTTGAAGTTAATAATGACACTGATAACTCTTACTAATTTAGTGCTTACAGTGTGACACTAAACTATCTCATAAAATCTCATTCAGTCCTTCCAACACTACTGCAAGTTAAACTCTAGAATTCCTTGTTCCCCTGTGATACTGATTATCACTAAGCAATGTGCCCTATGTAAGGTGCACTATAAGTTTTGGAATCCAACTTATTTAAATCTAAAATCTATGCTCTATCCCCTGTGCTTTGATTCCTTTGATAAGTAGAAATACATTTTTTCTTTTATGTTCTTTTTTTCACGTGTATGATTTTTCATTCTTAAAATAGATATCAGTGGGATGAGCAGATAATGTAATAGTTATGTCACTGGACCACCACATAGTTGAGCACAGTTTGAGTCCTGGATCCAGAAGCTTAAAACTCTTCCGGGGCGTATGCGAGTGCATGCCCAAAAATTTAGAGAGGAGACTGGAGGGGAAAGGATCACAGTGTGGCTATGCCCCCTGCAGGGGGATGATTTGTTGCCTTTTGTCTCTCTGTCTCTCTTTGTCTTTCTGCAAGTGCATATGCTCTATAGCAAAAATCTCTCTAAAAATTGAATAAAGGGATCAAGAGATGGCTTAATATTATATTGTTGGACTTCCACGTAGTCGACTCTGGTTCAAGTCCTGGACCCAGTGGCTTAAAACTCATTCCAAGCATGTGTGCATGTATGCCTAAGATCCCGAGAGGAGAATGGAGGAGAAGAGACTGTGGCATAGCCATCCCCCCAAAAGGTGATTTCTCACTTTCTCTCTCTTTGTCTCTCTGGTGAATGCACACAACCTATAGCAAAAATCTCTCAAAAAGTAAATAATATACATATATATATGTGTATGTATATATATATATATATACATACATACACACACACATATATATGTATGCTGGGACCAGCAGGTGGTGTGGTAGTTAAGGTATTGGCTCTCACATGGCTGTCCTGGACCTGGCAGCTTGCTTTCTCACTTTCTTTCCTTTTCTCTCTCTATCTTTCATGTGTCCTAAAGCAAATTGAAATAATAATAATAATAATAATAAATAAGATTGAAATAAATCATTCTATATAAATATAATATATAATATATAATAATTATCTATAAATACATATTTATAGATAAAATATCTATATAGAGATGATAAAGATATAGATAGATAGATGTAGATACAGATAATCAACTAAGCAGACAGAAGTGACCAACAAGTATACTCAATACTCAGTATGTGGAGAAGTCAACATAAACAAATATTCCCCGGCATTTTGTACTGTGGGTAACTCAGATCATGATAAACCAGGTGCGTAGATTAGCAGGAGGCTTAGTGGTTAAGACTCTGAACTCCCATTGGTCAACTGTGATTCAAGTCCCAGAACTGGTGTCTAGAATCTCAAGCCAGCTGTGTGTGTGTGTGCATGCCCAAAATTCTGAGAAGAGAATAGAGGAGAAGGGATTGCGGCGTGGCCATCCTCTCCCACCCCAAGAAGTGATTTCTTACTTTCACTCTCTCTGACTCTCCCTGTTTCTCTGGCAAATTTATGCACCCTATAGCAAAAATCTCTCTCCCACAAAAAAGAATATCTGAAGTTTATACTATGATGTCATTTGTACAATGGGGTTCCTCTGCATTTTGCAACTATGAACTTTGTCTATCCAATTTCTCCATTTCCCACCAGCCTCCTGAGTGGCTCAGTACAGCTTGTTGGACTCCTCTGTCCTTTTATCACCATCACCTTCACCTTGACAAAGAGTTGAAGTCAGCCCTAACTGGTAGATGGAATAACTCACTCACGTAACTCAAGACATCTTCATCCAAGCTCCTTGACATCATGTATTAGATAAATTTATTCTCTCTCTCTTTTTTCTTTTCCTAGCATCTTTACTATGTCACTTGAAATATAAAATTTTGTTTCTTCATTTAAACACTGCCTGTGGTAACATTAAATCTTGATTTATCTTCCTTTCATATTCTTATGCCAGAGATTTTCACCAAGAGAGAAATCTATTAAAGATTTAGAAATGAGTTCACATGTTTCCAAGCTGTTAAAATCTTATATCCGGGGTCAGGCAGTGGTGCACCAGTAAAATGCAATGTTCTCTGAGACAATTCCACATGGCAAGGTTCCCAACTAAAGTCCAGAGACCTCCCTAAGTACAACAGGCACATGAGTGCCCATGATCCAGGGCTGGCAGAGCCTGAGGTGGATTGTGGAATGAACACCAACCACATTGGGTATACTGTCTCTCTCTCCTCTCTTCCCATCTTTCACTTGTGGAAAGATAAATTTGGAAACTTAAAAAAAAAAATTCCTGTGTCCGCACTCAGATATGATTTGGATAAAGAGAAAGAAGAGTATTTGAAATGTTTAGAAAGGACATTTTATGGAGACAATCTGAATTTTCTTCTGTGGGTAGATTCCTTCAATAGTGATTCAGTTATTGCAAAATAACTACATCATAGAAGAACAGGAATTTATTTATTTTTTAATGAATACTTTGTAATTGGCTAGCTCCAGAAATGGAAAAACAACAGCGATTTTCTTAAGATGCATGTAAGTATCAGAGACCACCTTCACTCAGGGCACGGTCAGGTCCTGCTCTCAGTAGGCTGTCTTCATGTCTTGGCCCTGGGCTGGAAGTCCCTGGAGAGACTGTGGTACTTTGGAGCAAGCTGCCTTCTTCACGCAGCTCCAGGCCCCACAGTTGTAGTCTCTCAGAGCAGTTCTGCCTGGCCTCCACAGGGCGTTCTTATTTTCTAGCCGGTGTGATCTTACCTTGAGGAATTCCCATTTTCTCACATGAAAAGAGGATCTGGTTGGATTGCCTCAAACAACTTCTGTTCTCTCAATTCTTATTGATGTGAGGAACCAGCAGAGTCCATGGGAATTCTGAACCTGAAGAGAACAGAATCTCAGTGTGTAAAATCATTGTGTTTTCTCCTAGAAACAGATATCAGGTGTCTGAGAGATTAATTTTTAAAATACAAACAAAAGTCAGTTTCTTTTCTCCAAGGGCAGGGAGAGAACCTTCAAGTCAGGCATTTTTAAAGCTTTTCTCAATGTCATAACAACTACATTGAAAATTACCAGGAGGGGAAAGAAAAAAGCTGAGGTGTTTTGTTATTTAGTCAATTTTGCCAGGAATGACTTTATTTCTAGGAGGTATGTATATCCCAAGAATGTCTCTATTTTTGTTGTTCTTGTTGTTTTTGCCTTTCTGTAGCATAATGTGAAAAAAGTCAAATTCCCAATTCATGCCAACACAATTTATTATTTGTAAAATAATTTTGTCGAAAAGAAAATGAATGATATATATGGAATTGAAGAAGGTGGTTTATTTAAAAGTTTAATGATCAAAATGATTGAAATTTGCATGTATATAATTTGAGGATATTTTTCTATAATTTCCAACTAAACTGAGAAATCAAGACCTTATGCAGTTTGGTTAGATATTGAAAGATTTTGGGGGTCAGTCCTATGGCCTACTAGTTGATGATGCTGGATTCTGCATGGCCAATCATGCAGTTTTATTCCTAAGCCTGACAGCTTATAAAGCACATCTGGTTCATGTGTATGCATGCCCCAAATCTTAACAAGATAGAGAGGTGGAGAAGAGATTATGGCTTGACCATGTCCCATTGGGGGGCACTTTCTCCCCCTCCTTCTCCTGATATCTCTCTGTTAACTAAAAAAAAAAAAAAAAGAAGAAGAAGAAGAAAAGAAAACTTATTGAATAGTGTATTGAAAACGTATTAATGAAGCCTTCAGTGAATGTACACTAACCATCACCCAGAACTGAGAGAATAAATGTGTGGGAATAGAGCTATCGCCATGCATAATGAAAGGGTCACTGCCACCTTTAATTCTAGATATGCTGCATGCTCAGTGAAATTAATGGGCAAAGCACTGCTGAAGTAGAAAGACGCATCTAATGATAACCTCCATTATTTTCTATGATTTCTTGAATGATTTTCTTTCTCTGTACTTAAGTTCTTGTACCAAATTAAAAAGAGATAAGAGTACATCCTACTTATGATTGATATTCTGACTTTTACTGGGCATAATTTCATGCAGATGTTCTCAGTTTTTTCAAAAGTACTAGTTTCAGTGAAATCTATTCAGTTGACCTACCTTTGTCAGCCATTCCATGTTCCATGTTGGATATTGTTTGTGTTTGCACACATGTGAACCCACATATGTACCCAAATATGTTTTATGATCTAAAACCAGGCAAATTTATTATATAACACTTGCAAAGCATAAAATATATAGATAAAAAGTTGTTTATGATACCATCATCTATGAAAAACCACTCTTATTTTTATGATTTTTAGATTTCTTTTTCCTACTATAGGGCACATGTGCTTACAGAGGAGACAGAAAATGAGAGAAGGAAAGTGAGAAATCAGTGCCCAGAAGGGATGACCACACCACAATTCCTTCTCCTACATTCTCCTCTCAGGACTTCGAGCATGCACGCACACATACCTATTGTATTTTTTCAGGCCACCAGGTCTGGGACTTCAACCTGCAGAGCTGGGCATGTGAGATTCAGTGCCTTAACTACCCTCATCTGCTGTTCCCCACTATTATTTGCCATCTTCTTTTTAAATATGTCTAATCCTGATATTTACCTAATAACATGTAGTTCTCCATGGCATTAATGTATATTTAAATTTAATTTTATCGAATATATTTTATCCAATGATAAATATTAATCAGAATTATATAGATATTTTCCTAACATTGGACATTTAGATTGTTTTCTGGTTTTCAATATTAAAAAAACCCAAAACTTTTTATTGGACATACTGAATTTCCAATGATTATTAAGGTAGAATTAATAGTTTGAAGTATAATTAAATTTGAAGGATATAATCATTTTGAAGGGACTGATAATTCTAAGCAAAATTATCCAAAAGCTCATACATTTTTGTTCTATCATAGGTAGTGAATTTTAGAATGTAGATCTTATTTCATTATAAATTATAGGAAAAATAGGAACAAACAGGAAACAAAGTACTGCAAATCTATCTCAGCTCCCAACAAATACCTTAGAAAAGTAATTGGAATATTTTCCAGAAACTTAAAACAAGAACTGGAAGTATAATATTATTTCTTTAAAATATAAATGCACTTCAGAAATACTGTTACTTATTTTTTTTAGATGTTTTTGCTATAGGGCGCTTGCACTCATCAGACAGAGAGAGACAGAGAGAAAGTAAGAAATTACTCTCCAAGGTGGATGGCCACGCTGCAATTCCTTCTCCTCCATTATCCTCTTGGGATCTTGGGCACACACACATAAGTGCCTGGTGTGAGTTTTAAGCCACCGGGTCCGGGACACGAACTGTAGTCAACTACGTGGGCGTCCAGCAACATAGCCATTACGCTAACTGCTGGTCCCAGAAATACTGTTATTTTGTAACTAGGGCAGGATAGACTCTGAGACTTATGAAGTTGTTAACATTTTGTGTTACTGGAGAGAAGACCAGGCAGGAAGGAACAATAATTAAATACTTTATTGAATAAATACAATACCAAACAAGACATATTCAAATACTTTTTTATAAAATCATTTTAAAGGTCTTTCTACTCAGGCAAATAACACAATAAAGGCAGATAAGCTGTTTTAACATAATTGGCTGTTTTTATACAGCACTGTTATCTTTTAGTTCATAAGTATATTATTAAATGATAGAAAACATCTATTAAAACCATCTTTATATGACTAGTTAATAAGTTGATAAGAAAGAAAGATTTTACAGGCCTCTTTTTTTTTTTTTTATACCCACCCCAATAGTCTAACTCCAGAAAATAAAGCTATACTCTAGAGGAATCTCAGAGCTGGCAGAGGGTGTTTCTCAACAGAACATCACTTGGCAGGTGACTCTGGAATCAAACAAAGTAAAACTAGAAATGCTGAGCAACAGAAGCACAGAAGATGCAGGTAGTTGATTGATTGTATAATGAGTTGTTGAAAATGGGGTTATCGTGTCTGGAGGTTACTCTGGTATACTGCCATTTGGATCAGAGGCAATTGATCAATACAAAAATGTCTCTCAATATGTTTTTCAATTGATTTATTTCTTTACTGAGAGAGAGAGAAACTCCAACAGAATCTTCATGCCAGTATCCATTCCTGCCTCAACTGACCTGAATCATGAGTACACACACCCAGCACATTCAGAGAAGTCTGTATACTTGAACCCAAGATCTAGTGACACTAGTTGGACCCATACATCTCAGTATTTTGACAAACCATTTGGCTGCACTGCCTGTTAGTTGTTGAACATCAGGGCAGAGACTCTGCCCTGGTGTACAGAATGAGGGTAAGACCAAACAAAGCTGAGTTCAGGGGGCCAGGATCCATTCTTAATAGGATAGGAATGGAATATCTTGTGCTTTCTCCAGTGGCTGAGCTCCCAGGGGTCTTTCTCAGGATGTCTTAAATTGGGTGGGGCTTAGCGAGTAGAAAAAGCACTAAAGAGTCCTGGGCTAAAGCTCAGAGGAGAAAGGAACTCAGGGAAGAATCTCTTTATCTTTGTTCCCTGGAGACAGGGGATTGAAGAAGGGTGATTATTAGATAAAGATTAAAGAAGATTAAACTCCAAAGGCAATTCACATCCTTGCAACTAAAGAAATATCTTCTGTTTACACACTGTTGATCACTAGAACTGTGCTACCCCATACAGCAGCCTCCAGTTTTAACTGGTTATTGAAATTTATATTAATTTAAGTAAGCCACAACTAAAATTTAGCCAGGAACCATGTGTGGTTAGGGTCTAATGCATGAGGCAGCAAGAGCATCCCTCTTCACAGGCAGTATTGAGTAGAACTTTCCCAGGACACATTACTATAGCAATATGGTGGCTCTCTTAGGTCTTCACTTTTGCTAAAATCTCCCTGCTTGTGCATCCTCCTGCCAAAAGGAAGATCTCTGATAAGAACCAAATACAGGCTCACAAGCCTTTAGTTCAAAGGGATGGGTTGAGAATGTCAACACCTTGCTCTTCAAATCAATGAACGTAGCTTAGAAGAATGAATCTCCAATGTGTGACCTTAACTGGTAAGTGTTTGAGATGGTGAATGTTTACATCCAGACCTGACTATTGTACATTGTATGCATGTTTTGAAAAACTACAGTGTGCTTCATAAATATGTACAACTATTGAATGTAAGTTAGAAATTATAAAAATATTTCATAAGAAAATGTACAAAACTTATAGGATAATTTGGACTAAAAAAAAAAAAGAAATGTCTCTGAAGAGAGACATTCTGTCTAGAAAACAGAATCCTTTACAGTCTTTAAGAAAGATGTATCTAGGGGCCTAGCACATGATACAGCAGTTACATTGCTGGACTCCTACCTGGCCAATTGCAGTTCAAGTCCCAGACCTGGTGGTTTGAAAATCACATGAGGTGTGTGTGTGTGTGTGTGTGTGTGTGTGTGTGTGCACAAACTCCCAAGAGGAGAATAGAGGAGGAGGGACTGTGGCATGGCTATCCCCCTTGGGGGATGATTTCTTACTCTCTCTCTCTCACTGTCTTTATCTCTCTCTGGCAAGTGCATTTGCCCTAAGGCAAAAACCTCTTAAAAAGAAAGAAAGATGTGTCCAGATGGAATTTAGTCAGAGAACTTCCGGAAGTTTAGGAAATACAAACAAGTACTAGAGAAAGGGCCATAAAAAGAGGACTGACACTCTCATGGGAAGGACCTTTCCCATAGTCCTGTTTGGGTTTAGCCTGTCATGGCTCTATAATTCTCCTTGGACAAAGATAGCAATGCCTCTTCTTTTGTCTCTTCTTGGTGAGAGATTTGTAGGTTAGACTAGACAGCCCCATTTTCCATTTTCTTTCTTAAAAGAATTCTTTTTTTTTTCCTTAAAAATGACTATGTACCAGCACCAAAACCTGAACGGAGAGTGAGATCAGTCATCCAGTCCTAGTCCTACTCCCCTTTGCTAAACATAGGTTTATTCTCCATCTCCTTGGTAGCTAGGGTTGGTTGTGTTATTGTTTTGATCAATGTCTTTGTTTTCATATAGACTTTATTATTATGTATGATATGGTAATACCAGTAGAGTAGGAAATGACAGCAATTGAAAAAATGATCAATTACACTCACCTCAAGAGGAAGAAGAAGCACACCATGACACAAAGTTGGGGTGGAGGGTGCACTGGGAGATGCCAGAGACAGTCAAGAGGAAGAAGGAGAGAAGAGAAAATGTTGACAGGAGCCTTTGCTGAACTTTCTGCAAGAAGGAATAAGTAAAGGCGTAGGACTGGCTAATTTGAATAATTTCAGTGGTTTAGGGGCAGAGGGGCTGCTTCTAGTTGTGTGTTACCTGGCTCTGGTATTGAAATTAAGCCAGGTGAATCCTGGCCTATAGGGTGAGGGGCAGATAAAGAATAGATTTGGGGAGCAGAGCTCAGGATCATTTGGTTTGCATATGAAAAATGCTATGAACTGGCTAACACTGGAAGGAGCAATCCCTTCAGGGTCAACCAGGGCCCCCGATGTCAAATTTTCAGAATATAAAACATGATTAATATACTCTTATTCAGGGAAATTGGCTCTGGGGGTGGGGGTATTATTGCTTTAGGATTACATGTGCTTATTAAAATATATTGAGAAAAAAGAAAGAGGAGAATTGTCTGTGTCTGTTGCTATTCCTTATGTGATGTCTGGAATAGCAGCAGCCTGCTCATGGCCACTGGTCACAGATATTTGAAGAAATAGTAAATGTGCCAGAAATCGAATAGTAAAAATGTGAGGGCCAGCAGGGGGCATGGAGGTTAAGGTGCTGGATCCCACATGGCCAGCTTCATGCTTTGAGTCCTGGACCTAGCAGCTTGAAAATCATGCTGTGCACATGTGTGCACATGCCCAAAATCCCAAGAGAAGAATGGAGGGGAATGGACCACAGTGTGGCTATTCCCTCCAATCCTCAGTGGATCATTTCTCACTTTCCTTCTCTCTGTCACTCTGTCTCTCTCACACGTGCCCTAGAGAAAAAAAAAAAGTATAAAGATGGAAAGTGCAAGAACTTGGTGGTCTCTTTTAGTAAGCAGCAGAATGAGTATCAGGCAGCATCTACTTTTTTGTTATTTATTATGTTAGAAGTCACTGTTGGTCAGGATTTTTTATGTTAAAGACATTCTTCATACTCTAATGGCAACATCTCAGGGAGATCTACCTCTTTTGCCCCATTTAACTTAGCCCCATCCCAGAATTCTCAGTCACCTTCTCTCTGGAATGTCTATAGCCTCGTGTACTGTAGCCACCATTAGCCACTATGTGCTGCTATCATCTGCCTTGCCTACTGTAATGCAAGCTGCAGGAGGGAATGTCTTCTGTTCATCTCACGTCTCTCCAGTGACCAGAAGTGCCTGGAACACAACAGGCACTCAGTGAATACCTGCAGCATTAATGAATGAATTTACTTTTAGTTACATTAGTAAATATTTATAACAAGATAGAAGTTACTGATATCCTACTGTCAATATTGTCAATGGCAGGGCAAATTATGTAAATTGAAAGATAGAAATTTGGAGCTAACATAGATTAGAAAGTTTTCATAAAGGAAAACTGGGGTCAAGCAAAGTGGGCTTGGCAATGGTATTGTTCACAGTACACACAGTAACTCCAGTTCTTCTGAATCCAAATTTAACCATGCTATTGTAATTCATCATGGCTTTTCTTTGTCTGTAATAGTTCATAGACTACTTTAGTTAACACTTTAGTTTGCACCATCTTCATTTCTCAATATTAAATTTTATTTATTTATTTTCCTAGGGTACATGTACTCAACAAAGAGAGACAGAGACAGTGAAAAGGAAAGGGAAAAATCACCACAGAGTGGGGATGTCCACACCACAATCTCTTCTCCATTTTCCTCCTGGAATTCTGGACACAAACACATGCACACATTGTATGAGTTTTAAGCAGTCAGGTCTGGGCCTCAAACTGCAGTCAACTATGTGGGAGTTCAGTGCTTTAACCAACACATCACTTGCTGGTCCTAATATTTAACCACCTTTTATCTCAAAAATTTCAATTGAACTTGGCTCATTTTTATGTTTACTTATTTATTTAGTTAGTTATTTGTTACTGTAACGCATCTCTTGCTGGAGAGAAATTGAGGGGTTGAGAAATCACTCCTCCAGGTGGGACAGCCAAACCACTATCCCTTCTTCCTTCTCTTCTCGGGATATTGGGCACACATGCCCAGTATGTTTTTCAAGCTTCTGGATGAGGGACTTGAGCCTTGTGATTATCCCAGCCACTTATTTTTTTTTTTAGAGATTTTTGCTATAGGGTACATGTCCTCACTGTAGAGACAGAGAGAGACAGAAGACAGAAAGTGACAAATTACCTTCCAGTAGGGATGACCATGCTGCAATCCCTTTTCCCCCATTCTCCTCTCAGGATTTTGAGCACGTGCACATGCATGCCTAGCATGAGTTTTAAGCCCCTGGGTTTGAGACTTGAACCACAGTTGACTACCTGGGAGTCCAGCAGTGTAACCGTTATGGCATCTGCTGGCCCCAAGTCCAGCCATTATTAACTCCACACCACCTGCTGGCCCAAATTTGGCTCATTTAAAAATGTACTTATTGTGGGACCAGCAGTTAGCGCAATGGCTGTGTTGCTGGACTCCCACATAGTCAACCGCAGTTGGTGTCCCAGACCCGGTGGCTTAAAACTCATGCCGGGAGCGTGTGCATGTGTGCCCAAGATCCCGAGAGGAGAATAGAGGAGAAGGGATTGCGGCGTGGCCATCCCCCCTGGGAGGGGATTTCTCACTTTCTGTATCTCTGTCCCTGTCTGTCTGGCGAGTGCACACACCCTATAGCAAAAAAACTCTCCAAAAAAAAAAAAAGTACTTATTGTATTGTAACTATTTTATCAATATTATAAAACGATTAGGATCAGCAGTTAGCGTAATGGCTATGTCACTGGACTCCCATGTAGACGACCACGGTTCGAATCCCGGATCCGGTGGCTTAAACTCACACTGGGTGCATGTGTGTGTGTGCCCAAGATCCCGAGAGGAGAATAGAGGAGAAGGGATTGCGGCGTGGCCATCCCCCCTGGGAGGGGATTTCTCACTTTCTGTATCTCTGTCCCTGTCTGTCTGGCGAGTGCACACACCCTATAGCAAAAACCTTTCCAAAAAAATAAAAATATTATAAAACAATTTTTTCATAAAAATTCTAGTCTTCAAACAGTGGAAAACTCAGTTGTGTTTATGAAATGTAAAGTTTCCATTATATTGTAAAGCATTATTTTTCAAATATATAATTTAAAATTTTAATAAATAATTAAAAGTTGATCAAGAAATCAATTAATTCCTTTGGTCTAGATATTAGATTTAGATTTTGTTTCTTTTTCACTATTTTGAAAGTCAACAATTCAGTTTCTGAATATCACACACCCTAAAACTCCTATAGTTACATAAAACAATGTTTAATATTTATTGTAAATAAATATTATTTAAATATAGTTTTTGCTTTCAAAAACATTTGATATTTTTAAGCCATCAAGTCGTGATTATTTAATTATGCAAGGATGTTAATCCCAGAGGGAAGAAAGATCTGATCCTGGGTATAGGTTTTATATTATGCAAGGAAACCATTGATTACATCTCTATAGTCACATTATTTACGTCATTCACAGATGCTGATATTTAATGTATTTGGTAAATTACACAGCATCCATTTAACAATACCATATTTTAAATACTAAATCTTAGATTGTTAGAGCCAAATTGTCAAACACAAACTGTATAGATAATCTTGCCTTGGGAGATCCTAAGCAACAGATGAAGCAGACAAGTCAATCAGGAATAATGAGTCATAAAAGAGACATTTGATCACTTGATTTGGCTATTTGACTTAAAATATGCATAAGTCTCAGGGCTCTCTGTCACATTTACAAACAAAAATTCTCATGTTTTTTCATTCCTCTGAATAGATTCATGAGGGACTCATGAGGAGCTGTCCTTCTGCCTGGCATGGAGACACCTGGAATGTGGAGTTAAAGATCTTGCTAAGTGGGACCAGCAGTTGGCATAATGGCTATGTCGCTGGACTCCCATGTTGTCATTCACAGTTTTAGTCCCAGACCTGGTGACTTAAACTCAAGCGGAGAATGGAGAAGGGAATGCCGCGTGGCCATCTCCCCTGGGGGGGTGATTTTTCTCTTTCTGTCTCTGTCTCTCTGGCATGCATACGTGCCATAGAGCAAAAACCTCTCAACAAAAAAAAATCTTGCTAAGTAGCAGAAATGTGACCACTGGCAGATCTACACCCTCTCTTTACACTTTCACTCCATGTGTACTGGTGTGTGTCAAACTGTTTGGGGCACATGGGTGGTGCTCTATGAAACTGAACCCACCCATAGCTGGAGTTGCCCAAAAATAGAAGCAGGAGAATTCCTACAAGAAAGTGACCCAAACTATCCAAAGATGGGGACCATTGGGGTTTCAGAGAAGAAGCAGTAGATGCCAAACATTTATTAAAGAACTTAGCGGGGGAAATGGGCTGTAGTATATCTTCAAGATGGACAAGAAGAGTTCCACCTAGGAATGTTCATGCCAAAGAATTTGGCTTAGGGAAGGGTTGAATATAACAAAATAACAACAGATCAATTTCTCAATGTTTTCAAGTGATAACATACTCAGCTTTTTTTCTCCTTCTCTCTTTTCAATTACTTATTTATTCTATGAGAGAGAGAGACATGGAGAGAGAGAAGAGATAGAGTGACCTCCAGCAGAGTCTTCATCATACCACAGTCCACTCCCAGACTCAACTGGCCCAGATAACAGGCAGGTGCACAGCTGGCACGTTCAGCTACTAAAAGAGATTCTGATAAGTGAACACAAGACCCTTCCCAAGTAGGGTGATCCAGTTATGTTATCTCTGCACCAATGCCTGGTTCCATAACAACTTTACTAGTGTCTAGGAAAGTTCACAGCCTCAGCCTGGGTTCAAGCCTACAGGAGAGAAAGAGGCAAGTGGCCAGTACCAGAGCTTTCAAGGCACCTCATGTTTATGGTCAAGACAAAGAAAGTTGTAGGAATTGAGACCTCATTGTGGGTATCAACAATGAGAAACTGAAAGATAAATGAAGAATTTAAAACCACTGGAACAATATTGACTAACAAGTCTAACTGCCATCAGAATGGAAGAGTTATGAGGCTACGGGTTTGAAAAGGATAGTGGGGAGGGTTAATATTCAAGAAGGGGAGGTGACAGTAGAGTATGATAGGAACAATGAGAGTCATTTATCTGTGGAAAGAACAAGCACATTCAAGACACAAATAAGTGATATAGCATGGTGTCACAGTTCTTTAGTGAGCTGATCTTAGTCTGTAGGGAGAAAAATGGTGAAAGGCAAACTGGGAGGCAACTGGGATCTGACCACAGTGCTGAGAATGAGGGAAAAACAGCCTCAGCACCACTGAGGAGCTCCAGAGCACAGAGGGAAGGACTGTCTAGAGAGTCAGAATTCATGCCAACAAGACCATGATGTGAGCAGACTCCCTGGATTCTCAGCTCTCCAGGTGGCTCTTCTATTTTTTCACCTGAAGCAAATTAAAGGACATAGCATCAATTAAGTAAGAGTTTGTAGAGGAGCCAAATTAAATGGGTGGGGATGGAGGGATTGTGTTTGAGAAACAAGCACAATGAGACAAGTGCTACATATGTGCATTTGAAGGAAGATGTTGACCCTCTATAGATAAACTCTGCTTAATGATTCCTAAATTCCCCCAACAGAATTACCCATACTGAGTGTGTTTGATTTTGAACCCTTTCTTCTTGAGAGTAAGAAGAGCCTTTCCTTTTTTCAGATTGTAGCAGCATCATTTTCCCTGAGCATAGGAATGCCCCCTCAGTGATGCAATCCTCACAGCCTAAAAGGTAAGATCAGAGCAACTGAGAAAGAGCCATGACCAAAGGGAACATCCCAGTGGGTTGTGGAAAACAATCTTATTGCGGAAAAAAGAAATTATCAACACTAGGCTCTACTATCGCTTTTAATTTGCCCACTATGAACTCTGTGAGCACTAAAAACTAGGGAAATAAAATAGCTAAAAGTTATGAATCCTGAGAATGGCGAAGCTCCAGAAAACAGCTTGTAGAGAGAACACGAGGCTTTCTGAGTCTCGCTGCCATCCAGAGATATACCATGGGACTCCGCTGGTATATCTCTCAGGGTAGCTAGTGGCCCCCAGAAAACAAGACTTGTGTCTGAGGTCACATTATGGCCAATGAGCTCCAATCCCAGCTTTTAGCCTAGGAGATATCAGCAGACACACATTTTAGAACAGACAGCTTGAGGCTGGAAAAATGGAATTAAAGTATGGTTTATTTTGGTGTAAAAAATGAATATGTGCACACTTTTTACCATAATGCACATTTCTTATGAATTTAGTGAAGACCTCCCATTATTCCCACTGCTTAGTCTATTGTTTCAATAATAAGAAATAGCATTTGAGTATATTCTACTCATATGGAGTTCATGACACTCTGTACATAGACAAGGCAGTGCTATCCCCACTTTAAAGCTGGTCAAAGAGAGGTTGAGGGGATATAGGGAAACTGCACCACTCCAGTTAGCTACCAACAGTGTCTCTGAATTGGATTTATGTCCTCTGAGTCTTCAACCCCAGGGATCCCCAGTGATATTATTCTCCTGCCAGTACTTTTGAATCCTCATCAATGGTGACAACTGGGTCATGAGAACTGTGATATGGTAGGAACCCTTAAATTGGCCCTGAGAACATGAGAGAGAAGAAGAGAGAGGGCAGAGAGATGGAGAGGCTCCAAAGAGGCCAGATACTGTAAGGGGAGGATGTTTTTCCCCAGGTCAGTAACCTGTAGCACATTCAGAAACCAGTCTCCAGGAAGAATAACTTGAATTCAGTTAGCATGAAAAGCTAGACTCTGGTTAGGGTGCAGCAGTTAACACAACTGGATCCATATAAGAAAGGTCCTCTGTTCACATCCTAATGCCTTCCTGTGCACAGTGGATATGACCATGTAATCTGGGTTGGCTAAGACTAAGTGGATGACTGTGGGGAGATGCTGTTGGAAGTGCTTCTTTCTCTCTTTCTGTCTCTTGGAAGAAACAAATAAACCTTTTTAAAAAGCAGACAGAATCTTAGAGTGTACAAGCAGAGTTATACTAGAGTCTGAGGCAGGGAAAGGAAAGAAATACAGCACCCATCGGCATTCTAGGTATCACACACCCACTCTCATTCCCCTAGCAGTCATTTAGCTTTTGATTTCGGCATTGGCCAATTCAGCAGACATTTGTACCTGGAACCAGTGATTTCAAGCCTGTTAAGAACCCATGGTGTTCATCTGGGTTTTGTGTCTGATGGCCCCATCACTGCCTGGTTGGCTTGCGGGTCTGATTTCAAGCCTGTTAAGAACCCATGGTGTTCATCTGGGTTTTGTGTCTGATGGCCCCATCACTGCCTGGTTGGCTTGCGGGTCTCCCATAGATCAACAGCCGTGGTGTCATTTTTGTCATAAAGATGATGTACATTTCTCTCTCCTGATTTCCCTTCAGCTTTTATCTAGCACTTGAAGGTGAAATATTTTATAGACTACTATGTACAGAATGTTCACATTTCTTTAAAACACAGTAAAGCAACTCATGCACACAAACTACCTGGAAAGTTGTGTTAATGGCAGTTCCTGCCACAGCCAGAGATGTGGGTGCTGATGGATTGTGGGTGTTTCGCTTTCTGTTTATTTGTTTGTTTTTGAGAAATTTTTGCTATAGGGCACACTTGCTTACCAGAGAGACAGAGACAGAAAATGAGAAATCACCCCTAAAGGGGGAAGGCCGTGCTGCAATCCCTTTTCTTCTATTCTCCTCTCAGGATCTTGGGCATGTCATGAACACACATGCACCCAGAGTGAGTTTTGAGCCTTTGGATCTGGGACTCAAACATGGCTGACCACGTGGGAGTCCAGTGACATAACCATTACGCCACCTTCTGGTCCCCCTCACTTTCTATTTTATACATTTTATTCTGTATCATATCTTTGTTTTCTTGTTTTCAAATAGAGTCTGCTCATGTTGCAATCCTGCATGAGCCTCCTTGAGTTCCTGGAATAACAAGTGTGTGGCACATGCCCAGTCTTTACGATGAACATGATTTTGAACCTAAGACACCTGTGTGGTGTCTGCCAGTAGAGCACAGTCTCTTAGCAGCAGATGCTACTGTAATGGGCTTATTCTGTATAAAAAATAAATAAATAAATAAATTTTTGAGAGGTGTTTGCTATCAGGGTGCATGTGCTCACCAGAAAGATGGAGAGAAACGGAGAGACAGAAAGTGAGAAATCACCACCTGGGGGGATGCCATGCTGCAATTCTTTCTCCTCCATTCTCCTCTTGGGATCTTGGGCATGCACACACACGTACCTTGCATGAGTTTAAACTGCTGGGTCTGGGACTCAAACCGCAGTCGACTACATGGGAGTCCAGATACACAGCCATTACGCCAACTGCTGGTCCCCTGTATGAGTTTTTTAAAGGTCTAAATATTTTCATAATTGAAAGAAAATACATTGTGCAAAAAAAAAAATTAAAAGTCTAGTCAGATGTAAAAAAGGAGTAAATTAAATTTTAAAATGAAAAAAAACCTCTGATTTGAAAGATTTTTTTCAATTTAGAATTCAAAAAATGAAAAAGCCTATTAGTCTTACAGGATATAACTTGACAGGTTCCTTAGAATCATGTCTAAACCAGACCTCTGTTTTCAGGTTGGAGATCTCCTAATTTATACGATTTAGTAAAGCAATCTTTTTAATTATTTCAATGTTTTGATGGCTTTAAAAACCCCTCTGACATAATCATGCAGTTATCTGAAAGACACAATTAGAAAAGGTGTCTGAGTTGTGGGATATCAGATGGGGTAAGAGCTAGACTCCCACATAGTCTACCGTGCTTCGAGTCCTCGACCTGGGACTTCCCGTGTGCCTATGCGTGTGTGCCCAAGATCCCAAAAGAATGGAGGAGAAGGGATTGTGGTGTGATCAATCCCCCTGGGGGAGGATTCTCGCTTTCTGTCTCTCTGTCTCTCTGGTAAGTGAGTGTACACACTCTATAGCAAAATGTTCTTTTTTTAAAAAAAGAGAAAGAGAAAAAGAAAAAGAAAAGAAAAGGCGTGTGGGAGCTTGCTCAGTCTGAGCACGTTGCCTGGGACCTTTCTGTGGTAGCCAAACCCCCCAAATGTGAAGATGCAGTCTAGACAGAGGATCCCAGAATATGGCTTAATACACGAC
>NW_006199369.1:1219168-1225326 GCF_000334495.1 Tupaia belangeri chinensis
TTGGCGAACTTCCATTTTTAGAATCAAAGCCCAACATCATTGACTCAGTCCTATTCTCTTCATGGAATAAATGCAAAACTATCAAGTGTTTGTCTCACTAATGGACAATTTTTTAAAAAGATGATCTTTTCTCAGTCTAATTCTTCCTTATCTCAGGCCTCTTAAGTAAAATCTAGAATATGCTCATTTCTGTCATAATCATTAGTGCAAACTTACCTTTTATTTTTGGAGACAACTAATGGCAGAGCAATGGTGTGCTTACTGTAAAAACCCAATAAAACAAAACCGTAGGAGCACAGGAATCTGACATTTGCAGATGAGATACAGAAACCCCACACCAAGCATCATGGGCCAGCTACAGCTGGGATGTCTTCTTGGAAACAATAATTTATTCAGCAAGGCAATCCTTGTTCAGCAGATGAGTAAATGATGTTTAAGTAACTTACACCAAGTTTCCCAGGTATTAAAAGCTGGCAAAATTAGCATTCCCACCCAGGAAGGTTGGCTCTCAGACTACACTCTGCGTTTAAATCTTCATGTCTCTCCACATTCTCTTCCCATGCTACATATGTCAAAAAGATAATAAACAAAAATAAAATAAAGCCACTTGCTTCATGTTGGGATAGCATGTAGAGTAAAAGCTTCTCGATGTCTTACAAAATTGAGATGCAGCCCATGCAATGAAACAACACTTGTAAAGCTGTCACCTTCAATAGCTTGGGAATTCTCTGCTGAAATTTTACCTCTAGTGGAAGAAGTTTGATAATAGAATATTTGTATTGTGTATCAGTTGTTATAGGCTCTATTTGATATGGTATTACATAGAGAGAGGGGCTGGAGGCTTAGGAAAGAATTGATCATTTTGCAAGCAGAAATGGAAGAGCAAAGAGAGGTCCAAGCATCTAAGGCTTTCTGTGGTAGGAAAACTAGTTGTTTGCATAGCCCAATTATCAAAGCATGTGGCTGAGCAGAAGGTCTTGATTGGCAAAAACACAGCAAAATTTCTAAGTTTTGATCATAATGAATCACAGAGAAATCAGACTATGGGTGATGAACCAACCACCTGCTTCAGGCAGTGCCAGTGTAGTCTGTATTAGATTCAGAGAAAGGTGGAACAGAGCCAAAGAAATGGAGCACATTCGAGAACTCTCTTGATAAGAATTGGGGATGTATTAGTGACACAGACAGATTGGGAAATGTTAATGTCCCCAGTTCCAAGGCAATTTCTCCCCATCTTTAAATATCTAGAAAATAAAAAAAAAAACAGAGTATAATTGGCTTCTTTTTCCCTTCATTTTCTTAATGCTACAGAAAATAAAATAAGGACAATTTTTACAACTGAGGACAGGGCTGGATTTTCTAAGGAAACTGTATTGAAACAAAACAAATCAGAACAAAAACAAAACAAGCCTAAGAAAGCACCACTCTGGAATAAAAACATTGTTTACCATGTTGACTATTAGAAATTTATAAGAATCTGTAGGTCCCCACCCTTTCTCAACAGGAATCAGGCTATAAAGTCTTGTGTTGTCTAAACCCACATGGTCCCTACATACACATCTTACGTAGTCCAGAGGAAGAATGGAGAAAAAAGACTCACTCATGACAGAGAACAAGCACCTCTCTTAGGCAGATGGAAAGATGAGCCCAAATCTCATCAAGCAATTTGGACTTTTCCATACCCAGAAGGCAGAGGAAAAAAGACTTCTTCAGGTCAAAGATGCAGCAAGGGCAATGTGGAGTAACTTTGATGGAGGGGATGGACATTTTTGTTTTCTTTCAGTAAAATTTTCTATAGGCTTTTTTATCTTTCCATATTTAGTATAGTAGAAGAGAATCTATTGCCAATATTTTAATTCTTTTTCTTTGCAGATAGTCACTTTTTCTTTTCATATATTGTATATGTTTACATGTGTTCCCTATATTTTGGAAAAATCAGAAATTTTACTAAGGCATATCTGGACAGGTAAATGTCTTTTTATTTGGGGTCAGCAGATGGCAAAGTGGTTAAATCTCTGGACTCCCACATGGTCCTCTGCAATTCGAGTCCCAGAACCTGGTGGCTTTAAACTCACATCAGGCACATGTGTGTGTGTATACCCAGGATCCCGGGAGGAAAATGGAGGAGAACAGATTGATTGAAAATGATTTCTCATTTTCCCTCTCACTGTCTCTGTCTCTGTTGCTCTCTCACTGGTGATCACACACACCCTAAGGCAAAAATCTCTAAAAAAAAAAAAAAAAAGAACTTTTTATTTTATTTCTCTGGTAACTTTCTTCAGGTTGAGAATATTGTGATTTTTAACTGTTGTCTTTTTCTGGTTAAGCACATATGCACGCACACATATATACATACACACATATGCGCACATAGACGCAGAACTTTTTTTCTGTTTTTCTTCTCTATCTATACCTTAGCTCTTATTTTTCTTCATTCAGTCTTCATCTATTAATACTTCCAAGTTGAGGAAAATTTTTTCTAGAGAGTATTTTCAGTTTCCTTCCTGCTCAATATTATTGATTCTAGTTTTTGAAAATTCAATGTTCATGTTTCTGTCTGAAAGCAGTCTTTTGTCATTTCTAATTGTTCTCATCTGATAGCTACACATCTTTTTTTAATCTGCTAAAGAATACATATTGAATTTACTATTGTGTTGTCAACAGAAATATCTGGAACTGGGTAATTTGTAAGAATAGAGGTTTAGTCAGCTTACGGTTTGGAGGGCCAAAGTCCAAGAGTCAACCACTGGTGAGGATACAATCAGGCAAGGGCAGGGTGAATGCAGTGACTCTCCATACATTTCTGCTTGTGCTAGTCCCCTGTTACTCTCATACAGTAAACAGTCATAAAACCCTTGCCCTGCCATACTCAAAGGCCCCACCCTGGGATTAACTTAATCCTCATGAACGGATTAAATTTTCACTTAACACTTTTACTCTGCAAGATGTCCTTACACATGAGTTTTGGAGGACACCCAAACTGCAATATAAATGAGATGTTTAGGAAATATTTTTTTCCTCATCATATGCATCTATTTTTTTTTTGAGAGAGGTTTTTGCCATAGGGCACATGTGCTCGCCAGACAGACAGAGAGAGACAGAGAGACAGAAAGAGAGAAATCCCCTCCCAGGGAGGATGGCCATGCCGCAATCCCTTCTCCTCCATTCTCCTCTCGGGATCTTGGGCACGCACACACACCCGGTGTGAGTTTTAAGCCACCGGGTCCGGGATGTGAACCACTGTCGACTACATGGGAGTCCAGTGACATAGCCGTTACACTAACTGCTGGTCCCAGATGCATCTATTTGATACAGTGAAATTTAAGCTGACTTATCACTTCTCAAAATGTTTCTTTGTTATTTTTTATTTAGTTGATTTTTTGGCACTTTTTGCATATTTATAATTAGCTCTTGTATTTATCTTTGTCTAATAATCGAATTTAAGAGTTTTGTTTGTTTTTTGTTTTTCTGTTTGTTTTCATTTCCTGAGACTTCCTAAGGCTACCGAGTGACTATTTAAAACAATAATTCCTAAGCAAGACAATAGTAGTGGCTATGAAGGCTGGATCTTTCATGGCTGACTGTGTGGTTTGAATCTCAGATGTGGCAGTTTAAGAAACATGCCAAACATGAGTGCATGCATTTCCAGAATCCTGCAAGGAGAAATGGAGGAGAAGGGATTGAACTGTGGGGTGATCATGCCCCATGCAGAGTGCTTTCTCGCTTCCTCTCTCTCTTTTTCTCTTTCTCAGAAGCATATGTTCCCTCTAGCAAATTTTAATTTTTCAATTAAAAAAAAAAAAAGCAAGCATTCCTAAACTAGCCCTACCGTCTGGTGTTTATGGGAACTAATCCTACATGGCTGACCACAGTTAAAATCCTAGCCAGGTGGCTTGAAAATTACAGTGTGCATGCGTGCTGGCTAAAATCCCTACAGGATGGAGAAATGGAGAAGGGATTGTGGTATGATCATGCCTCATTGGGGCGTTCTTTCTCCCTCTCTCTCCCTCTGTCTCTCTGGCTAATGCATGTGCTCTCTGGCAATTAAAAAAAAAAAATGTGTTACTGAATATTTCCAGTGGTTCCATTTGGCTAAGTTAGGGATCATCTGACTCAGAGAGCTTTTCACCACCTACCCTCACACCCATGTTACCTCCTTTATGATTCCAAATGTCTAGATACTGGGCAGCAGATCGTGGTCATTCACTTATGGCCAGGATTTTAGAATACCACAACAGTTGTGTGTCAGGAGGCCCATGCACCTGGCAGAAAGCTGAAACATTATATCATCAGCTCCTTCATATCCATTTGTGGACTTAAAATCAAGCTGCCATGTTCCTGGACAGATTACTTCCTCCTTTCTTAAGCTGCCAAAGAATGTCTTTGACCTATTTCTTCAAGGTAGCTATGAGATTTTAGGAGGCAGAGATTGTATGTCAACTAAAGGTGAGGCAGGAAATTCATGTCTGCAGTATGGTTGAAGATCCAGTCAGAGGAATGAATGAATGAGTGAGTGAAGATGCGAACCAGGGAACCAGTGAGGAGGTTCTCTTGTACAGTCTGTGCTCTCAGAGTCCTGCTGCCTCTGACTCTCTCAGGAGTCCTTCTCCATCTGACCAGGACACTATATCGATTCTGTGCTGTTGCAAGGACCTGTCAGAGAAAGGCAGTGTAAGGCGCCTGGAGAGATACATGTGTGGCCTCATTTTATCCAAGTCTTACAATTCCTCCAATGTCCACCCTCTGTGTCTCTATTGCTCCCTGTTCATCCAAATCTTTCCACTTCTTTCTTTCACCTTCTCTCTGTCCAAAGGCCCCAGCCAAATTGATAGAGAAACAATCAGACAAGTAGACGCAATGACTTCTTTAATTCTGATTTAAAATTGGTGATTATAGACCAGGTGGTGGTGTGGTGATAGAGGCAGCTGGATTCACATGGCCAGCTGGGCTGTTGGAGTTCCAGACAAACAGCTTGGAAGACATGCCTGGTTCATGTGCATAGTACCTAAAATTCTGAAAGGAAAAATGGGGAAGAAGGGATTGTAACATGACCAACCTCCATGGGGGTTGCTTTCTCACTTTCCTCTCTTTCTCTCTGTCTCTCTCCAGTGAACACATGTGCCTTTTTAAAAAACAAGAACAATGGGAACCAGCAGTTAGTGTAATGGCTATGTCGCTGAACTCCCACATAGTCGACCGCGGTTCGCATCCTGGACCCAGTGGCTTAAAACTCATGCCCGGTGCATGTGCGTGCATGCCCAAGATCCTGAGAGGAGAACTGAGGAGAAGAGATTGCGTTGTGGCCATCCCCCCTGGGGGGTGATTTCTCGCTTTCTGTCTCTATGTCTCTCTCTCTCGGTCTGTCTGTCTGGTGAGTGCACGTGCCCTATAGCAAAAAAACTCTCAAAAAAAAAAAAACAAGAACAAGAAAGTCAGTGGTTATGCAATTTTGGGTATGTTGTTCACTTCTATTTTGGTTTCAGCTCCTTTATCTGCAGGACCCAGTGCTAAGAGATGCAAACTTTCATTCTCTTTGAGTTCTCTCAGGCAGTTCTCAGTCAGTTCCTGCCAATGCGTCAAGGACCCAGAAAATTTTAGCTTCCAGGCAGCCCCTCACTGTCTCTGTTTTCCTTCTGTCCACTCTTTAGGACCACTATCTGTGTTTGAGTGGTAGGATCTCCGTGATATTCACAGCATTTCCACATTGCTTTGGGTGCAGATAGTAATCCTTCCATTTTTTTTCAAGACCACTAGGATTCAAGGAAGTGAATCCACTAGGCAGTCATATAGCTAGTAATAGTTAGGATCAGCATTTGATTTCAGGTTTATCTGTGTCCAAGACCTCTTGTCCTCCTTTGTTCCATTTTGATCAAAATAAAAATGCAGAGATACTGGATCGGTTGGTTTTCCACTGATGCGGAACTGAATTCCTAGTTCCAAGTTGCTCTTTTTTCCCTCACTTGGTGAGCCCTATACAGAGAGCAAAGGTCTGAGGAAATGAAAGAATTTTCAGCTCTGCCTGACGCTGACTCTCAGGTCCAGCAGTGGTGTGAGGAGTGGTGAGAGGTCTTAGCTCTCCGCAGGCAGATAAAGGCAATGCCCCAGTGTCCTGTGATAGCTGCAGGGATGCTGGATGCACCCTGCAAGCCAGCATTGAT
>NW_006199369.1:1225388-1235358 GCF_000334495.1 Tupaia belangeri chinensis
GGAATGCTGGATCCACCTTGCAGGTCAGCATGAGTGGACAAAAGTTCTTGCAGTTATAAGAAAGAAGTCATGGACTAGGCTGCATGATCTGTGACCTCAAACTGCCTCAAGAGAATTGATAAAAGACTAAGTGAGTTCGGACCTGGCTGCACTCAGAAATGGTTGACCAATTCTTTTATGTGTATCACTCAAAGCCTTCATACTTTTTAAATCTAAGCACCTTTGTTCCTAAATTCAAACTGCTGCACTAGAACCAAATTAAATCAGATTGCTTGTGACTCAGAGTAACAACAAACTTAGCAACAACACAACTGGTGTCGTCAGAAGTGAGCTTCATTTCAAGATATCATCTGCTTGAAGAGCTAGTGCCCAGAGAGGGCTTTCCCAGGTTGCCCTTGCAGGTACAAATAGTCTCTAAATCCCAACTTATTTAATTTTTCACTGTAGCAAGTCAGAGTGATCAGGTTTATTCTTTGATCAAGAACACTGGTTACAAAAGCAGGTGAATGCTAAATTGATAGATGATTACTCTGAAATCAAAACTTATATAGTAAAGCTCAACTGATAATTTTATGATTTTTTTTTTGGTATAGATTTATTCAAAATGCAGAAAATAGAATTTTCTTCATTTTTAAGGAAATACTAGTTTCATTCTCAGGACATTTTTTTAAACATGAAGAGTGTTTTCTTTTTCATTTCCACATAGAATATTAAATAAATTAAAGCACAAATTCATCCCACTCTGAGAAGGAAAATTTCAAAATGCATTTCAGGATTCGGGATCTTTTGCGCTGCATGTGGATTGACTATTTTTAGACTAAACATAAGGCTTATATTTAGAGACTGAAATCAGCTGATGTACCCTTATTTATGGTGTGACCCAACTGAGAGATAAAATCAGCTGTCATCAAGAACTCAAATATATAAATTCTATAAATATGAGGTGTCTGATGACCTAAGGTAGCATTTGTTTGAAGTTGGTACGCCTCACAAAAGATTTCCCTTTTTTTAACTGTTTCAAATCTTGAAACAGACTTAAATTCTGCCTTCCAAAATGGAGCATAGAAGCAGACTTAAAACTACTCTCTCCTAGCAATAGAAATGTCTCTTTTAATTGAGCAGGTAAAATAAATTCCATTAAAATGACTTTTCATCTTGTCCTCACTACTAATGGAAGCTTAGAAACCTACTGACAATGTCATTCAGTTCTTGAATCTCATAGCTCCAGAAGATGTGTTAATTAATGTTCATGTATCTTTTGTAAACTTCATTTTATCAAGAACACTTCTGGATGAGTTATTGATATGCTTTTATTCTTTTTGTAAGAAAATGTACTAACTGATCTAAATGTGGTAAAAATCAACTGTATTTTTCTCAATAAAGTGATGAGGCTTTTCTTTTTATTTTTTGCCCTTTCCTCTCCTTTTCTTTTCTTTACGTACTTTTTCTTTGATACTTCCACAGTCATAAGAATTCTAAATTAGTTGCATTATGACATTGATATTCATTGATGACAATGAAACCATTGCTATCATTCTCGTCTAAATCAATCCCATCTAAAGCTAATCAAACTAGTGACACATTATGTAACTGTATTTTACCTTCTCTTTTATTTTTTATTGGCAAAATAATTGTACATTTTTTTAATAATTGTACATTTTTATGAGCTAATAGGTGATGTATCAATTCATGTGTTCATTGAAGAATGATAAGATCATGGTAATTGATACACTTATGCAGGTATCTCAATCTCTGGGTCATGGATCAGTACCAATCCTAATTATTACAATGTAATAATCATAAAAGTAAAGTGTACAGTAATATAATGTCCTTGAATCATCCCAAAGCCATCTTCGTTCCCCTGCCCCTCCTATGTACATGGAAAAATGATCTTCCACCTAAAGAGTCGATGATTTCAAAAAGCAGTTGGAGATTGCTACTCTAATGAACATTACCTACTTTCCTCATAAAAAATATCATTCAAAATGTATGGAGCATTGAAATAAATAGACTAATAATGTAAAGACATGGGGGGAAATAGTACAGAGTATGACTTTTCTGAAACCATGAGCTCAGTTTTTATCTTCATATCTCTGGTGTGTAGAGGTTAATATTTTTACTACTTAGAGCAATAGGAAAACTACTGTCTATTTAACATAAAAGATCATTTCTAGTGAAGTTTATACTTCTCAAATTTTATAAAAATCATCTGATTTTAAAATATCATCTCCAGCCCTTTTATTTATTTATTTTTTTGCCTTATTTTTTCAAGTATGTATTTCTCTAGGTTGAGTATGGCTTAAATTCATTATCCTATTTCTATAGTTTAGAAGGTTCTAGATTTATCAATAACATAATCAATGAGTGAATACTGCTCTGCCACTTACTAATTGAACAAAATTAGAATAATAATGCCTGCCATGTGGAATTGCTGAAAGTATTGAGGTCTAGAATATTCCTAACACACACATTGCCAGGTAAGATAGCTGTCAGTTGCAAATCTGAGTTAACCGGGAAAATCTCATCATGGCATCTTTGAATACTTGCCTTTACAGTGGATATGGACTAAGATTACATAACTAACTTAACTGATAGGCATAGGGATTGAACTCATACCCTCTTATGTCTGTCTTTATAAGTCCAAAGACAGAAAGCAAAAAAATAAAATTAAAGGGGCTGGCAGGTGACACACTGGATAAGGTGTTAGACTCTTACATGGCTGTTTGAAGTTCAAGTCCTGGATCTGGTGGATCGAAAATCACACCAGGCACATGTGTGCGCATGCCCAAAATCCTTAGAGGAGAATGGAAGAGAAGGGATTATAACATGGCCATACCCCCTGGAGAGTGATTTCTCAGTTTCTCTTTCTCTGTCTCTCTTTTTCTGGGGAGCACATGCACCCTATAGCAAAAGTTTTTTTCTCAAAAATAAATAAGGGGCTGGCAGGTGATGTAGTGGTGGTTAAGGCCCTGGACTACCACATAGCCAACCATGGTTCAAATCCTGGTCCTGGCAACTTGCTTTCTCATTTTTCTTCTCTTTCTCTTGTCAAATTAAAATAAATTAATAAAATTAAACAAAACATTTTTTAATAAATAAATAAGATTAAAATAATATGTAAATGCACACATTTTCTCCGCATTTCATAATACATATTTCCCCACACATTTAGCCTTATCTAAGCTTCCCTGTAGAGTAAGGTTGTTGACTATTCATTGTGTGTATGGCCTGTTGACTATGAATAAACTATTTCCATCTCCTGTGAACTCACTAGCAAGACCAAGAATGACAATGCAACTGGAGGATGGACACTTCCTGAATACAGCTCACCAATCCCTGACCCAGTGTGTTAGCCAGTGCTGGCATCCACTGATGTTGCCCTCCCTTATCTTGGTACTGCATTTGCCAATCTTTTTCGCCAATCACTTAACCATCAAAAAGGCACTTCTCCTTTGGGAGTAGGTCACAAGGCACAAGGAGCAGTTTCATTATGTGTCTTTTTCACTGGAGGGTTTGGCTTCACACTGGAAGGTGTTCCCAGTCTGAGACACATTTCTCAGGACATTAGTCCCTCCATTTTCTTCTTATCATTTAGATCTCAGGCACAACTTTCCAAATGTTGTTCTGGTCCTCTTATCCATCTCACTGAGATTCCCTGCTCAACACATACCACTGTTTTCTTGTTTTTGAATGAATAAACAGATTTGTTGGTGTATTAATTTGTTTCCACTCATGTCTGGCTCATGAAGATGTATTTTCCATGTATTAATTTGCTTCCACTCATATCTGGCTCATGAAGATGCATGTTCCATGAGAATGGGAATTTTATTTCTCATTTAACACTATTTTTTCTGGTGTGAGGTACAAAGAAGAGCTAATGCAGAGAAACTATCCAAAAATATCTGTTGAACTGAGAAATGTCAGACATTTATTTAAACAGCATACATCAAAACAATGTGGTACAAATACATAATTAGTATGTTAAATCTATCTTATTTACTCATTAGTTCACTATAATTAAAATAATTTTTATAATAAACTTTATACAATCACACATACAAATATAAAGTAATTATTTAACAGGACTGCATTGTGTGGTGGTTTTAAATGCTTTATGATCTTATCTTTGTCAGCTTAGGCTGTTATTCCAAATTACTATAAGCTGGGTGGTTTATAGACAGCAAAAATGTATTTCTAACAGTTTCAGAGGCTGGAAAATCCAAGAATAAGTCAGTAGCAGGCAGCAGCTCTCTGGGCATTTTTTTATAAGGGCACTCCTCCCATTGATGAGAGCTCTATCATCAGGACCAAAAGACCTCCCAAATGTGACCCTCTGCTTACAGATGCAATCATATTGAAGATTAGATTTCAGTGTATAAATTTGGGAGAGATGTAAACATTCAGTTTATTGCAAATCCTTTATTATCATCAACAAATGGAAATGCAAAATCAATCAAGCCTCACTAGTAATTCACAGTTCCCTAGAACATATCTATGGGTTCACTTTTTACTGTTTCCTTTTCTTGCATTTTCTTATTTACATTTAGTCACTGTAAATCTTTACAGCACAGACAATGCTTTTTCCAGTATGAATACAGTATATTTTAGTTCAGTCAAAGATATCACCAAGTACATTTTCATTGCCAGATAACTTTCCATTTTTGCCTCTGTTAAATGTTGTTTTCCTTCTGATTCTCTTCCTCCCACCCCCTATTTCCTGTCCTCCCCATCACTATGATATCCCTAGTATCTATAATTGCCCTCCCTACTTTTATACCTTCCAGTCTCAGTTTCTGCCACCATAGAGTGCAGACATTTGGTATACAGTTAAGCAGGGACATACAATGTGCCTCCTTCATAGTCTGGTTTGCTTCACTTAGCATTAAATCTTCTGTATTCATCCACTTTGTATCAAATATCAGGATCTCATTATTCTTTATAACTGAATAGTGTATCTGTATATATTCCATAGTGTACATATGCCATATGTTTTCAATTCATTCATCTACTCTTGAACATTTGGGTTGATACCATGTCTTAGTAATTGTGAAATATTGTGTATTCAGTTTTTTAATGTAATGGACAAGTGTTGAATACTCATCTCTAGATTTAGTTGAGTTTCTGGATGCAGGATTCTGAGATTAATGGCAACTCAGAGAACTTCTGATTCCTTTTTTGAGAGACCTGAACTGAACATAAGCTCTCTTCTCCTCCAAGATACTATTGGAGTATTTTGTATTCAGAGTCACTCTACTAAAAGAGTTTGATAGAAGAGTTTGGTGTAGTTAATAGTTTGACTAATTCTTAGGTCTGAGGCCTAGAATTCCTGACTCAATCATAAATGTTTCTGCACAAAAATTTCTTTTTTTTTTTTTGGAGAGGTTTTTACTATAGGGCCCATGTGCTAGCCAGAAAGATAGAGACAGACAGAGAGACAGAAAGTGAGAAATTACCCCCCCCCAGGGGGGGGGGCCATCGTACCCCCAGGGGGGTGGCCATGCTGCAATCCCTTCTCCTCCATTCTCCTCTTGGGATCTTGGGCATGCAACATGAGTTTAAGCCACTGGGTCCAGGACTAGAACCACAGTCAACTACATGGGAGTCCAGTGACATAGCCATTACACCAACTGCTGGTCCCTGTGCACGCAAATTGCTTTCAGATAAAAGTAGGCAAATGAGTTAATGCTTTTTTTCTCTGCTTTTCTTTCTTTCTACTGTCCTGAAATGATTCATAATTAGACATCATTGCTCTTGTATGAGTTAAAGATAGTTGTATTTTCATACTAAGTGGGAAAAAATATGTATCTTCAGTCTTTCTAAATAACACTTAACTTGCTGCAATGTAATCACCACATAGTGCCTTTGGCAGAGCAGGCCACTCTGGCAGGAACTGAACCTTACTGTCCAGTTAAGCTGCTGCTCTTACTTAATGTATAGTGCAGAGACTTATTTTAGATAAACAACCAGTATGTCTCAGCAATAGCTGATTTTTTGTTGTTGTTTTTTTGTTTGTTTGTTTTTTGAGAGGTTTTCACCATAAGGTGTGTGCGCTCGCCAGACAGACAGAGAGAGACAGAGAGACAGAAAGCAAGAAATCACCCCCCGGGGGGATGGTCATGCCACAATCCCTTCTCCTCCATTCTCCTCTTGGGATCTTGGGCACGCATGCACACGCGCCCGGTGTGAGTTTTAAGCCACCGGGTCTGGGACGCGAACCACGGTCGACTACGTGGGAGTCCAGCAACATAGCCATTATGCTAACTGCTTGTTCCCTAGCAATAGCTGATTTTTAATTTAATTGCTCCATTATCTACTGTAATTCCTGTTTTTATTTATCTACTTATATTTACTATTATGATTTTAAAAATCTGCTATAAGGCACATGTGCTCACCAGAGAGAAACATGCAAAGAGAGAGAGAGAGAGAGAAACAGAGAGAGAGGGAAAGTGAGAAAGCACGCTGTCAGATCTGGGACTTGAACCACAACCAGCCATGTGGTTAAGTCTAGAGTCTGAACCACCATACCACCTGCTGGGTCCCCCCAATTTTTTTTTAATAAGAAAGAAGGAAGTACAAATAACCTGCAAAATGTAAGCCTCCAACTGTCACTGTGAGCAAATCCTTGTCATTATTCTAAACTGCCATTTCATTATCCTGATCATTAAAAAGTTATAGCTAATTTTCTAAATATACAAAATGATGACAAGATCTCTCTATTTTTTTAAAGGTGGTCTCTTACATTATCTCATAAGAGACAAGATCATGGAAAGATATTTTGTTAACACAAACTCTCTGTTTGTTTGACTTTCCAATTGTTGAATTTTATTAGGTTGTTGGGAAAGTCCTGACATATTTTTCTGTGCTTTTCTATGAAAAAAAAGTGCATCACGACTTTCCTAACAAACTAATAATTGGCCCAGCTATGGTGGTATGAGTGGTAGGGTGTTGTTGCTTAATACTGTAGCCATATGGGAGGCCTGCGTTCAAGTCCCAGGTCAACCTGAACATGCACCTGTGATCCTGGCTGGGATGAGGGCCATTACATAGTGAGATCCTGTCAAGGGTATTTCTCTTTCTCAATAAATAAAAATAAACTTTACAAACTTTAACTAAACTCTGGTTTCCAGAAATAGCTAAGCAGAAAAATCTCTCACAGAATCTCCGCCAGGCCTATAACGAAAGCCATCCTGCTGGTTGTGGCTCTAATAATAAACCCTCTTTTATATGGGCCTTTCAAAGTTACAGGGTCACAAAGTGCCTTGAAATAAATCTCAAAGGGAACAGCAAATACTGGAATCACACCCAAACTCTTTATGTTCATGACTAACAGAGTTAATAAATCATGGGTGTAAATGAATAACTGTGTGTCATGTTGCAAGCCCAGTGGTGAGTATGTTCATCAGATAAAAATGACCAGGTGTTGAGGGGTAATAGAAAGGAATTATGAGCAGCAGGGGTTTATCGATACCTCGGGAATTTAACTCATGCTGCAGAAAGCATAGCTAGGGCCTTGGGAGAGGGAGCCTCGGAGATGAATGCACATCGAAGACTATTACGTGGCTGAACATAGAAGGAAATAAGAGACTGAGCTGATTATCATATGCATGAGCTTTCCAACAGTAATTGGCCAAATCCCTGTTAAAATAGAAACTGCAAGAGCTTTGACTGTTCATTTTCTGGGATTATCTCCTACACAAAGCCTGAGGGAGCCCAGCCATCCTCTACTTCACATAAAGATGATTAACTTTAATGTTTTCCTGTCTTTATGACTGAGAAAGAACAAAGAGTCTGAATGGAAGACTGAGGTCCAACACTGAGACTCTTAAATCTCAGTTCTCTTCAGGTATAAGGGAACTTCTGACATTTGAGAACTTCATGAAGGGACATGGGTGGAGCCCCATCACATGTTAGGACCTGGTTCTCTTCTTCTTCTTTTTTACTCCTTTTATGTTTTTAATTTCCAGAGAGCCAATGCACTTATACAGAGAGAGGGAGAAAGAGAGAGAAAGCATCCCCAAAGGAGTGTAAAATCCTTTTTCCTCCATTCCTCTTTCCTTTCAGGATTTTGGGCATGCAAGCATATGCTCCTGGCCTGCGTTTCAAGCCACGAAGGCCAGGACTTGGACTTTGGTTGGACATGTGGGACCCAGCTCCCTGTACATACGGTTTAATCATGGCACCAGAGAGCCAGTACTACCTTTTGCTAAATCTCAAAGCATCCCACCTCTTTGACTCTTAGAATGCTTTATGCTGATTAAATCTTTACGTAAATATTTTAGCTACATGTTTCCTCAGTTGCTCAGTTCTAGGCACCCTTTAAACGGGATTTGAACACTTCTCATTTCTTTTAGTATCGTCCATTAGTTATTGTTCATAGCCCAGTATCAGTATTTCACTCTTTTTTTTGGGGGGGGGGTATTATTTATCTCCATGGTAAGAAATTCCAAAGTTTGCTTTGTTAGTTTCTTCATTTATTAATTTTTCATTATTCAGAAAAAAACTTTCTTATGTGTAATTGACCACATTTTTCCTTGCTGAAGTCTGTATTTGTTTCAGTAGGATTAATTCTCCAAAGTAATGAAGAATTCTTCTCTAACTTCAGCTAAATTATAAATCACATGCATGTATTGGCATTTACAAAGTTATTTTTGTTAGCTCACCATAAAATCTATCTTAGGTAAAATTTAACTTCTTAAGGCTACTTGAGATTAAGTTAATGGATCATTTTCTGATCACTTCATTAAGTAACTATTGATTTGCAATTAGGTACCATTTCCTGCTTTACCACAGTTTCTCTAGACCTAAAGAAAGATTATTCAACACCTACGACAATACCTCCATTTAATTACAAAAATCTCACCATCATTTTGCCAAATTGTAACTGGTAATTTTGAACATTTTTTAGCAATTTAAGTGGCTGGAGGTCAAAAATTATCTTGTTCCATCTTTGCACAATGTTTCTGATTTAAATTCTTCCAAAAATAAAACAAATATTCCCTAACTTTCCTTTCATGAGCTTTGTCACAGATGTTGTAGAAAAAAAAAAAAAAAAGAAATAGAAACATCTTTATATGACAACTTTAAAGTTATTTTTTTAACTATTACTATTTATCCGTTGAGCTTTCCTCATTTAATTTAGTTTGGAGATAAGTCACGAGTGAAATGAGTTTGTCACAAACTGGCCCAAGTAATGTCAAGAAATATGATAAGATTATTATTGATTTTGAAGGTTATGTCTTCTGTGAAACAAAGGTTCACAGTAAGACTTTTAAAAATTGCATCACTATTGGGACCAGCAGTTAGTGTAATGGCTATGTCACTGGACTCCCATGTAGTTGACCGTGGTTCGAGTCCCAGACCCAGCAGCTTAAACTCACGCTGGGCGCGTGTGCGTGCATGCCCAAGATCCCGAAAGAAGAATGGAGGAGAAGGGATTGCAGCGTGGCCATCCCCCCTGGGGGGTGATTTCTCGCTTTCTATCACTCTGTCTCGCTGTCTGTCTGGCGAGCGCATGCGCCCTATAGCAAAAAACCTCTCAAAAAAAAAAAAGAAAAAAGAAAAGAAAAAAATTGCCTCACTATTGAATAATAATGAGCTTACAACTAAAAAATCTTATCCTATAGAACATGTGTGCATTTATTCATTTCCTAAAATATCCATGTATGGGAGTCCCTATAGATCTGCTAGTGAATTAGGTCAACATAGACCTCATTCCCATAGTCCTTCAATCTGGAAGGTTAAATAAATCAACTAAGTAGTACGTAGCATATAAAAACCCAGGAAGTCCGGGATCACAGATGAGTGGTGTTTATCCCAGTGTGAGGCCAGTTGTGTTTACTCAGAGAAGAACTGGAGGCAGGCAACAATTGGGAGCCTGTAGAAACAGAAACAGTGATTTCCTGTAGAGCTTAATCTTAGTACATACAGAAGTGAGGTCATGAAATTAATAATTAGAAGATGATTCAGCAGG
>NW_006199369.1:1235389-1269324 GCF_000334495.1 Tupaia belangeri chinensis
TTGAAGAGATATGATGCAGTGAAGGAAAGTGGAAATCCAAGATGCTGTCAGATTTCTGGTCTGGTCCCCTGAACAGATGGTGATGCCATTCATGGAAAATGGACCAAAGGAAGTCAGAGGTGGGAATAGAGAGGACTGCAGCTTTGGGTAGTACTCGAGGTCACATCTGGAGGGAGAGGGTAATGATAGAAGAAACCTCGGACACAGATTCAGTCAACATAGGGAGGTTAATCCTGGGACCAGCAGATGGTGTAATGTCTACGTCGCTGGACTCCCATGTAGTCGACTAGAGTTTGAGGCCTGGACTTGGTGGCTTGAACTCACACCTCGTGCGGGTGCGTGCGTGCCCAAGATCCCGAGAGGAGAATGGAGGAGAAAGGACTGCAGTGAGGCCATCCCCCTGGGGGTGATTTCTTAGTTTCTGTTTCTTTGTCTTTCTGGCAAGTGCACGTGTCCTATAGCAAAAACCTCACCAAAAAAAAAAACAAAAAAAAAAAAAAGAAAAGAAAAAGAAAGGTTAATCTAAACCCAAGCCCCATTCCCAGATGAGAACAAGGAGAGTTTGGTAATGAACTCAAGCGAGGAGGAGTTTCATACAGAAGGGAAAAGCCTATGTCAGAAAGCACACAAAATTTATAACAATTAAAGCCTCATGGAGACAGCTCCATGGCTCCTGTGATCTAGCCATTTGGGGAGAAAGGAAGATGTCCCACTGATAACTGGGCCTCCAGCATCCAAAACTCGCGTGTTTGGGAAGAAACCGACCATCCACCAGATGACTAGAAATCGCTGCAGGACCACAAGAAATATGGGGAAGCAGGAAAATACCTCTCCCACAAGGGAAAAGGATAGCTCCTCTTTATCCACACACAGTTCAATGGAAATCATGGAAATGTCTGATAAAGAATTCAGAACATTCATAATGGCAAAGCTAACAGAGATGGAAGAGAAGAGAGACAAGGAACTGCTGAAGAGGAAGGAGAAAGGAGTTGAAGAGTTCCAGGAGGTGAGGAAATTCATGCTAGATCTAAAAGAGGAATTTCACACTTTACAAAAGAATCAGATGGAACTGTTAGAGATGAAGGCTATAATACAAGAAGTCAAAATCTCCCTTGAAAGTATTAAAAGCAGACTAGATCATACAGAAAATAGAATCTCTAATGTAGAAGAGAAAATGGTTGGCCTAGAAAAATCCACCGCGAAGACTGAGAAAATGGCCCAAAAATTTGAGAATAATATGCGAGAAGTACTAGATACCATCAAACGTCCAAACATCCGGATAATAGGCATCCCAGAAGGTGAAGAGACTCATAAGGGCATTGATAATCTATTCCATGAAATCTTACAAGAAAATTTTCCAAACCTGGAGAGGCACTCAAAGATTCAGACCCAAGAAATACAGAGGACCCCAAATAGAATCAACCCAAGAAGATCTTCTCCAAGACACGTTATAGCCAGATTGACCAAAACCACAGACAAAGACAAGATACTAAGACTGGCAAGAGAAAAAAGGCAAGTTACCTACAAAGGGTATCCCATCAGACTAACGGCAGACCTCTCATCGGAAACAATGAGAGCGAGGAGAGAATGGGAAAATGTATTCAAAGTATTAAGGGAAAAGCAATTTCAACCGAGAATTCTGTACCCAGCAAGGTTATCGTTCATTTGGGAAGAAAAGACACGAACTTTCCCAGATAAACAAAACCTGAAAGAATTTACCAGCACCAGACCGGATCTCCAAGAAGTTCTTAAGGGAGTGCTATGTCAGTAAAATTAAATGCAGACACACAGAAATAAGAGTTCAGAAACTAAGAAAATGGGCAACTTAATTGTAGGGCCAAAAGCTGGAGTTGAGTATTACATCCCAGATTTCAATCTGGAACATCGAACCTCAACAGATACAGAAGAAAGATTAAGTACATGAGACTGAACTGATGAAACAGTATTCTACGACTTGACTAAAATATTGCTGCTTTTCTTCTAAGCTTTGTTGTCCGGTTTTAAGGATTTTTGTCCTGTCTTCAGCTATCAATAGATTCATGTTCCGACTATTTGAACAGAATACTAACCTGTTTCTAGGCTTTAAGTTTCAAAGAAATATCCTTACCAGTTCAAAACTGCTTTTCTTGAAACCATCGGCTGATCTTGCTATTGAAAGTAGTTAGATTACTTATGATATTGTGTGATCAACGAAATGTTGGGGGAAAAGGAATTGAAGACAACTGTAGACAGCAGAGATAGTGTAATAAGAGAGTGGAATAGGGCAGAGGGCTAGACATGGGGTAAAAAACATATATATGAAAGTAGAAATGGAATATTATGGATGATAACATGCATTATTAAGCCACTATATAGTATATTCTAGATGGGAAACCACATTTAGAATGTTGTGATGATGCTCAGGGAATGAATGTAAATTAATAAAAAAAAAAAAATTTCAGAAGAAAAAAAAAGGCATTAGAAATACCTATTTGATGACTACAGTTAAGCTATATAGCCCTAGTTAGGTGCTACTTTACAGTATGTTCATTCTATTCACTGAGGTTTATGCCTAAAGTCAGTCTTGTGTTCATGGATATGTACATATCAGTTGTGCTTGCTATTGAAAATATTTAGATTTATTAAGATATTTAGTGAAACAATAAAATGGGGGAGGCATGGAAAGCAACAATAGATACCAGACACAGTGTGGGAGGAGGGTGGGAGATGGCAGAGGGTGAGATAGGGAATCAAGGATGGGAAAAAAGGCAAAATATACAGAAAACAAGAAATGGAAAATGATTTGTTGACAATAACACATATGTTGATGTGCTTGATTGAGCCAATATACAGTGTATTCTCAATGGAAAAATCTCATTTTGTATGCTATAATGATGTACAGTGAATGAATGTAAATAAAGAAAAAAATGTATAAAAAAAAAAAAAGCCTCATGGAATCCATTTAGTTAAATGTCAAGGAAGTCATTGGTGATTGCTATGGTTTGAATATGTCCCCCATGTGTTGAGATTGGGTTGTAATAATATTAAGAGGGCAGAAACTTAATCCTCCTGTGGGATTAGGAGTTGCAGCCCTTGGAGGTGATTAGGATTGGCTAAGGGCATCAAGGTGGGGCCCCATGACTAACTAGTAAAAGCTGACATGGGCACACAGCTCCTGTCTTCTTGTCATGTTATGGCTGTGCTGTCTCAGGTCTCTGCAGAGTCTCCACTCACCAAGGGTGCTCATCAGGTGTGGCCACTTGATCTTGGAACTATATAGCCGTGAGTTTAATAAACCTTTATTTTTATAAGTTATCCAGTGTAGTATCCAATTATGTAGTGACAGAAAACAGGATTAAAACTGTGACTTAAAACAATCTGGTGAAGTGGTGAAGGCAGAAGGCAGCTAGAAATAGGAAAATGAGAAAGTGAGTTTGACTATAATATTTAGAGATCAGAGTGAGTGACAAGACGAATATGGGAAGGGAAGGGTATTTAAAGATGGAGAGATCAGGATATGCTTAAATTCTGATGTGAGGAACCTGGTAGAACAGGAGACACTCAGCCTATGAGAGAAGGGCAGGTCTGTAGAATTCTCCTATGGCACATCTTCTCCACAAAGTTTCTTTCTTTAAAAAATATTAAACAGCTTTATTAGAGTATAACTTATAGATCATAAAATCACCCCACTGTAAGTGTAAAGTTTAAGTATTCTAGCACATTTACAATGTTATGGAATAATCTCTGAAATCCAATTTTAGAACATTTTTATAATCTTAAAATGATTTCTTGTGCCTGTCTGCAGTTAATCCTTGTTCCTAACCTCAACAAACCCCAATCTGCTTTCTGTCTTCAATTCAGTCTTCAAAACTATGCCTGGGTGTGGGACCAGGAGTTAGCATAATGGCTATGTCGCTGGACTCCCATGTAGTCAACCGCAGTTGGCGTCCTGGACCCAGTGGCTTGAAACTCACGCTGGGCGCGTGTGCATGCATGCCAGGATCCCGAGAGGAGAACAGAGGAGAAGGGATTGCAGTGTGACCATTCTCCCTGGGGGGGTGATTTCTCACTTTCTGTCTCTCTGTCTGGCGAGCACACGCACCCTATAGCAAAAACCTCTCCAAAAAAAAAATAAATAAATAAGAAACAAAAACTATGCCTGGGTTAGACAATTTATATAAATGGGATCATGTAATAGGTATCATTTGCATTTGGGATCTTTCAGTTAGCATGTCTGTGTAGGTTTATCTGTGTTCTAATATTTACCATTTTAATTGCTGAATAGTGTTCAGTTTAATGGACATGCTAATGAAATACCTCAGTATGCCCACCTCTGTGTCCCATGCCAAACTGTAGACACAAGGCAGTGGAGAAAAGCCCATCTTTACCACTATGCACAAAGCAGGGGAGCAGTGAACAGCTAATGGTAAGCAGACGCAGTCTCTACTGGAGGAGTTCCAAGCATGCATGCTTAATGGCAAATTCAAGGTAGAGGTATCAGGAACATGATCAGTTCAATAATTAGTTCAAGAGGGCATGATCAGCCCATGTGCTTTCTTGGTTAGTAGGACCATATGTATCAAATTCCAACTTGTGGGTTTCATATCCTACAAAACATCAAACAATTACTCTGGACATGGGGTTGGTGTAACCAAATTTCGGAGTCTCAAATCTTCCTACAGGTCATTAAGATTTATTTTATTTTATTTTAACTTTTTTTATACATTGCAAAATGAATATTCCAACATGGATCTCACATCCCAAGTATCTTAGAGAGAGGTTGTATTTACAGTATAGCTTTTATTAACTTTCAATTTGGGAAATGCCCTTTTTACTCAACAGAAGGGGAAACTGAAGGCTAAGCTCTTCTAGAGGCCCTGCTCAGTTTTAGAGGTAGTGCCTTTTTGTTTATCTGTTCAACTGCTGGTGAATATGTGGATTGCTTCCTTTTTTTGACTATTGAGAGTAATGTTGCACTGAACACTTATATTCATCTCTTCATGTAGACATGTTTTTATTTCTCTTGGGTAGATTCCTTGGAATAGAATTACTGGGTTACATAATAAGTCCATGTTTCATTTTTAAGAAAATGCCTGTTTTCAAAATAGGTATATCATTTTACACTTTCACTTGCAATGTGGAAGTATTGATACTTCTCAGAATTTTTGCCAACCCTTAGTATTGCCTGTCTTTTAAAATCATAGCTATTTTAGTGAGTGCTCCTTTTTTTTTGTGTGGAGAGGTTTTTGCTACAGGGTGCATACACTCACCAGAAAGACAGAGACAGAAAGCAAGAAATCACCCTCCAGGGGGCATGGCCATGCTGCAATCCCTTTTCCTCCTCCATTCTCCTCTCGGGATCTTGGGCACACACGCACACACGCGCGGTGTGAGTTTAAGCCACCAGGTCCGGCACTCAAACTGTGGTTGACTATATAGGAGTCCAGCGACAAAGCCATTATGTCAACTGCTGGTCCCTCATTCTGTTTTTTAATATCTTTTATTTTTATTATTTTATTTTATTTTCCATTCAATTGCAGTATATCTTTAGAAGATATAAAATGAATTTTCCCATCATGAGTACACTGTAGTTTGGTACGGTCAGAGATATTACCATATACATTATCATCAGATAATTTTCCATTTTTGTGTACCTTAAATGCTTCATTTCTTTCTTTTTCTCCTTGAGTTCTTCCCTCTTGCCCTCTCCCATTTCCTACCCTCCTTCCATACTGTCCCCAGTGTGCAGTCACCCTCTGTGCTTTTATACCTTCCACTCTTTGCAGTGTATTCAGAATAAATTGAGTGGGATCTTACTTAGGTTTAATTTGTATTTTCCTAACAACTGATGATGTTGAGCATCTATGTGCTTGCTTAACAGATCTTCTGTGATGAAATATTCAAATAGTTTGCTGACTTTAGAATTGACTATTATGTTATTTATAAATGAGGTTCAGGGTCAGCAGTTGGTGAGTGGTTAAGGTGCTTGACTCCCATATAGTCAACCACAGTTTGAGTCTAGACCCAGTGGTTTGAAAATCACGCCAGGTATGTGTGTATGTTTGCCCAAAATACCAGGAGGAGAATGAAGAAGGGTCTGTGGCATGGCCATATCCCTGGGGGGGTAATTTCTCACTTTCCCTTTTACTGTTTCTCTCTGTCTCTCTCTGGTAAGCACATGTACCCTATATAAAAAAAATTAAAATAATGATAATTAAGTTCTTTATAATTCCATATCAAATTTATGATTGCAAATATTTTCTCTCAGTTCAAATCTTGCCTTTTTATTTTTGGATTTTTTTTTTTTGAAGTACAATTTTTTTTTTTTTTTGGAGAGGTTTTGCTATAGGGCATGTGCACTCAGAAAGACCGAGAGAGACAGAGAGACAGAGAGCAAGAAATCATGCCCTAGCGGGATGGCCATACCACAATCCCTTCTCCTCTCGGGATGTTGGGCACGCACGCACACGCACCCAGCGTGAGTTTAAACCACCGGGTCTGGGACTCGAACTGTGGTTGACTACATGGGAGTCCAGCGACATAGCCATTTACACCAATTGCTGGTCCCAAAGAGAAAATGCTTTTGAAAATTCACAATACTGGGGCCAGCAGACGGCAGGGTAGTTGAGGGCGCTGGATTCCCATATGGCCAACCAACGTTCAAGTCTTGGACCTGGCAGCTTGATTTCTCACTTTCTCTCTCTCTCTCTCTCTCTCTCTTTCTCTCTCTGGTTATATTAAAATAAATAAATAAATGGACAAATAAAGTTAAATAAAATAATTTTTTTTAAAAAAGAACATACACTAGACTGAGTCTGAAAACCAAATGAGGTAGTTAAGACTGGAGTTTGTATACTTCTAGTCCTTACAAAGAGCAGGTATGTCGGGGTCTGCTCAAGACATGTCTGGTAGGTGAGAGAGGCAGTGATTAGTCATGGAGCCCAGTATCTGAGTCAAGAGAAAAAGACAGAGGTCAGGAAATGGAGAAGGAATGTGGTGTGTGTATGTGTGGAGGGGACAAAATACACCACCTCAAAATATTCTTTATTGATATATATTGAGATGATCATTCAGAGAGGCTGCAGTTGCAGAGTTGGCTCTGAGAAGTTATTTGTCCATAAGAGAAATGTACATCTGTTTACATGTGAAAGGTAGGCTGAGCTGTCCCTGGCCTGCTTAGGGAAAATCACTACAACGGAGTTAGAGGAGGTACACGTGGACCAGAAAAACAAGATGACCTTTGCATTTTCTCTTCTCAATACTTTCATAACTCAAGCCCCAATTCTGTTCTGTATGGCATAAAACCTGGCCCTTCTTTGAGTCTCATATTTTGTGGCTCCCATGCACATATGCACATAATAAATTTCTATGCCTTTTTCCTGTTAATCTGCTTGTCAGCTTATTTTATAGACGAAAAATCACTCAGCCTTCAGAGAGAAGAAAGAAAATTTAAAACCTTTCTACAGATGAAAGAGTTAGTTGAGACAGACACTCAATATTAAAGACCAAAGCTAAGCAGTTCTCCTCACTTGGGCCTTCCTGGATTTTAAGATCAGAGGAAGCAAGAATAATTTTTGACAAATATATGTATATGAAACATGCAGTTTTAGTGTTTCTTTTTTTCTGAAATGGTTTGGATGACAGTTTCTCATTAAAAAACTTCATGTTTTAGAATTAGATGTTGGAAAGGGATAAGGCTTAGTGGGTGGTACTAAGATCATGGTGATTGTACTATTGAAGCAACACTCTGGTGAATAGATTAATGCTATCTTTGTAGACCCAGTGAGTTCTAGTTCTCATGAGAAGGGTTCGTTCTTGTGAGAGCGAGCTGCTGTAATAGGAGTGCAAGCTGCCCCCAGTTCTGTCTCTGCAGATCTCTGCCATCTTCTGTGCTTCCTTCACCCATATGTGGGCTAGTATGATGTTGTCAGGCATATGTACTCAGATCTTCTGGTTACCAGAACTGTAAGTTCATAAGCCTACATTTTTTATAAACTACCCAGATATTTTTCTTAGCAATGTAGACTGCTTTATTTCTTCCAGTAGAGAGAGACAGAGAGACATAAGGACCCTTTACAGAATCTCACCATGCGGTAATTTTTCCCCACGTAAATATTTCCACCCATAGCCTTCCCAGCCAGCCAATATCTTGAGTGCCCCTTGAGAGCACCCAGCTTGTTCAGGTCACCCAGAATTTAACTTTGAGGCTTCCCATATGACTCCAGTAGAGCACAGTGGTACCCTACTGTAAGTATCACTTCATCTGGGTTAAAACATGTATACACAATTTATATACAAATAAATTATTTTTTGATGTTGTTGAAAAACTAGTCTTGCTTGTTCTGATCTTAATACACATATGCATGAAAATATTTTTTTTCTTGAATGCCTACCATATGTTTCCACTGTTTTGGAAGTTTTCATGTAAATTTCCTTCTTTTGTTTTTAGGCACCACACATTTAATTTTAATAAAAGTGAAAGGAAAGAAATTTGCCTATAAGCAGTTAAGTCCTGTTTGTAGGAGCCAGATCCCACATAGCAGCCTGCATTTTGAATTTCAATCCTGGGGGCTTGAGAAGCATCCCAGCTGTGTGCCTGTATACCCAGAATCCTGACAGGATGGAAAAATGAAGGAAAAGGATTGCAGCATGCCCATGCCCTACTGAGGGTGCTTTCTCTCCCCTACTCCCTTCCCCCGTTCGTGAGTACATGCACCCTCTGAGAATTAAAAATAGAAAGAAAGAAAGCAGAAAAAAAGAGAGAAAGAAAGAAAGAAAAAGAAGAAGAAGAAAGAGAAAGAAAGAAAAAGAAAGAAAAAGAAACTTGCTCAAGACATAAAGGGCCTGATTCCAGGTTTAGGATACTCATTTTTATTGCAGCCTAAAAATTAAACATAAATACGGTGAGATGATTTTTTTCCCCCTATTCTCTAACTCTTAGGGTTTGCACATACAGCCCTCATGAGATTAAAGGATGCCCCATCAAAATGTGACAGGCAATTCACTGCAGATCTGGTTCATACAGCTTGGATGATAAAGAATCATCAAAATGTGTGCAGCCTCTAGGTCCCTATAAATTTCTGCTTAGCGGGATTATTGCAAAGAGTTGCAAAGTCTCTTTGGGACAAAATATTTTATTTTTGTTTTATCTCTGTCATTTCTAGTTTAGCCTAAAGGAATTAGCTCCTGATCCCACAGTTTGAACCCCTAACTAGGTCAGTTTCCAAGGACACTGAGTAGAACACAGAGGACCATCTGAGCTTCTCATCATCCAGTAATCGAATTTCAGAGTGTCTTATGAACCGAACACTATGATGGACATTTAACATTATTATAATTGTTGATGGTTTTCATCAGTACGGTACCACCTTAACCCCCCCATTTAAAGCGAGTGATCTCAGTCTTCTGTGTGCATAAAAGTAACACTGGAAAATGTTGAAATGCAGTTTCCTGGAGGGTTCCATCATCAAGGATTCTGCTTCTAGATCAGAAATGGAGTCCCATAGACACGTTTAACAAAAAGAAAAAAAAAATAGGTGAATTTTTTAAGAGATAGGGTTTTACTATGTTGCCTAAACTTACAGTCTTTTTGCCTCAGCCTTTTGTGTCTGGGACTACATATGAGCGTCACCATGACTGGCTACTTTAGGTGATGTGGTGCAGGTGGTTGTAGATAAATTTCTGAAGTTTTTCCTCTCTGTTTTATGTGTCTTTTGGATCTGGGTAGTGAAGACACTAGAGTGCATTTAAGGATTGAGAATGAACTGGTTCTGTTTGCAATTACTACAACAAATATGAATGAAAATCCAGAAAATTAGATGATATCCACAGCTAAGATTCAGGGAAGCCAGGTGAAGTCAGTTGCCACTAGGTGATAAAGCAAGGGTATGTTTGTGTTCAAGTGGGTAGCTCCTCATCCTTTCCTTTCCTGAAAAATAAAGATGACTGGCACCTCAGTCCAAATATATGTAAATTGATCATTTGACCTTTTGGCAAGAAGAGGAATGATACTTGATCAAAGAAGAATCCTTATCTGTAGACTATTAATACTTGGGTGTTCTTTTCTCAAGATTGTTTATAGAAAACAAACCAATAGCCTATGGATTTTTGAGGGCTTTCTCTCCAGAGAATGTCATGTAAGATATATAACTCTCCCCAAGTCTATAAAATGGAGGTGCTTTCTCACACAAATACTCATCACTCTGTGAGGTGACCCACAAACCTCTGTGAGAGACCTCATTTCAGCTGGGGACGGATATCATATGTCCACTGTGGGAAGGAAGGGGCAGAATGTCTTGAGCTCTGCTGCACTTTAGCTTATTGATTGTTTGTATCCTTGAAAGTCTTAGTGAAGCTTAATCAGGGATAAGACCTGGTTAATTTGATTTGATTTGACAATCCAGCCATCTGTGTCAGATTACTTTGTCTTCACCGTGTTATTACAAGTGGTCACATTGGTTCAGTCATTTCATCTCAACACCTTGTAACAGACTGATTTATTCTGTAGTTAAATGCTACCATGGGACCCAGAAAATTGAGGGCACTTTCAAAAGCTTCTTGAACTAGTCAAAGGAAATAGTAGACTTGTAAAAACTAAGTCCTTAAGTAAAACTGTTCATTGTAAGAAAAAGAACCAAATTATAGTTCCAAACACCCTGAATGTTATAATGAAAATTCAACACTGAAATAGCTTGAATACACTATTAAAGTATTTGTAATTAGTGCAACAAAAAAAAGGAAAAAAGGAAGAATGATAGCATAGAGGAGCTGAAGCTTACCCTCTGAACTGTGAAAAATCACTGACAAACAGGAAAATTAATGAGAGAAAATGCTTACCAATTTATTTAATGTGTACATGTGCACACTGGAACCACACAAGATGTGGTTCAAGAAAAGGTCAAATGACTGAGGTTTTATACCCTAAAGGACAAAGTAGGTTTGGAGTTAAGCTATACACAAACACACACACACACACACACACACACACACACACACACATACTCATGAATGAATACAAATTTTCTTTCTTGCTTAGAAAACAAGCACACACATACAGTGCCATAAGAATTCTAAAGTTCAACCTCTACCTAATTATCAGGAAATGTTATAATGTATTTTTATTGTTGAGGTTGCTCATTTTCTTGATAAATGTAGAGATAATTATTTTCATAAGTGCCCAGGTTATTAAAATACAGGAAGACAGAAGTCTGCTGATAGTATTGGAAAAGAATTAAGTACAAAATCTCCTGCCAACCCAAAAAATCTCTCCACAGAGGTTGAAAAGAAGAGTTTTATTATTGAATGAGCATTAAACAAGACAGAGACTCATGTCACAGGCTATTTGCTAAAGAGACTACAAAAACAGAAAGAAATCTCACAGTTTTATATAACCAGGCTGATTCAGCACTATGCATATATTTTTTCAGGATAAATGATAACTCACAGGCAAGCAAGAGGGTTAGCACCCTTTGTCATGTAGAGTTCATCCTAAATTCAGTGTTAGTTAACTGACTTTATCCCAAGGGAAAGAATAATTTCTCCTATCTCTATGACAAAAAGGTGGTTTTACAACTAGGAGCCAGGCACCTAAAGTCTCACTCTCCCACTAAGAGGAGATAAGGTCTACCCACTAGCGTAGTAGTTAAGGCAGCTGGATCCCACATGGCCGACCTTGTGGTTCAAGTCTCAGACCCAGTGGCTCGAAAAATAGGCCAGGCAGTGGCCTATTGTACATACATATCCAAAATTACGAGAAGAGAATGAAGGAGAAGGGACTGTAGTGTGGCCATCCCACGGGGGGAAGTGCTTTCTCACTTTCCATCTCTCTCTATTTCCATCTCTCTCTGGAGGGCACAAGCATAATAAATTAAAAAAAAAAAAAAAAAGGAAAGGGAGGTGGGGGGGAAAGGATGGAGACACTGACTTTCTTGACATTTACATTTCAAAGAGTCAGTTTCTAGGCCCCTGACAAAAACATTTTTGGTTGTAAAATTGAAGATTTAGCTTTTAAAAAAGGTTTGCAGTTCATCTCAAAGGAACATGAAAGGATTTCTAATTATAAGTGTTCTAGGGATAGGCTCTTAAGAGAGGGGATGTTTCTTTCCCCTTTCTTCCAGAGAAGTATTTCTTTTAAGATTTGTATTTGCTTTAATAGTAGCATAAGCCTTACAAAAAATAAGATTTTGTAAGAATTTAGAATAAAGCATATGTTCTACAAATGAGGTTGTTACTGATTTAATATTTCTGCATACTTCATTTACTTATTTTATCCAGTTTTGGATTCCACAGGGCCTTATTAATAAATCTCAGGGGAATATTTGCCTGTGTCAACCAAAAATCTGTAGCATAATTGGTTATTAGCAAAAATACACACACAGAAATATTCTGAAGATAAATTCATGTGACTACCTCCCCCTTTCCCTTAAGAAAATGTAGTGGCTACTGAACTTGACGGATATGCCTATTGATTTTATCTATGTGTCTAGGACCACATCGTGCTTTATTCTTGATATAAAATCACCTGCTTTCACAAAATGATATATTACTAGAAAAAAGTTTCAGTGCAAGAGATCAAATTGGTATATCACAAATAGACTTTTTATCCTTTTTCCTTCCTTCTTTCCTTCCTTCTTTCTTTCTTCTTTCTTTCTTTTTCTTCCTTCCTTTCTTCTTTCTTTCTTTCTCTCTCTCTTTCTTTCTTTTTCTTTCTCTCTCTCTCTCTTTCTTTCAAGCAAAATTGCCATGAAAATTTGTGTTATGGAATAATGGAATCCCATTGGTCTTTCTTGTCAGTTTTGTTTTAAAAAGCAAATATTTTATAGCCAGCCTTCTCTCTTGATGGCTGTCCCTGAGAGAGTGAACTTGGCACAGGTTTCCATGGGGTGACTATCAAGGGAATCATGCCAGTGAAGGGCTGATTTGGCATGGAGGCTGATGAAAAAGTGCAAAGTGCCTGGTTCTAGTTCTCTTTATGCATCTGCCTTGCTGTGTAACATCAGACCAATAACTGTGATCAATTTCAATGTCTTTGTAATGCAGGGATTGGGGAGATGAGCACCCAAAACACTTCTAACCCTCATGGTCTAGGTCTTGCAATTGGCATTGAGTGATTTAATATTCATGACCTGGTTTTCAATTTAATCTCTTATTTTTGGTTTTCATAAAGAAAACTCTCTGTTTCATTGTTCATGTCTACTTTATGTGAATGAGTTAACCATATATGTAAAAACACTAGCCCTTTGTTTATTAAGATCATGTTCTTCACATTAGAACACAATCACAGGGACCAGCAGGCGGCATGGAGGTTAAGGTGCTGGATTCCATGTAGCAGTTCAAATTTCGGATCTGGCAAGACAGCTCCATGGCTCCTGCGATCTAGCCATTTTGGGGGAAACAGAGAAATGAAGAGGTCCCACTGATAATTTAGCCAACCTCCAGCATAGAAAACTCACGTTGTAGGAAGACTCCTTTCAGGCCTCCTCTCTCTGTATCTGTCTTTGTCTCTCTCTACCTCTGTCTCTGTCTCCTCTCTCATTTTTTTTTTCTAATTGTTGCTTTTTAGAATTCTTTTTTAAGGTGAGGCATCTTTCTGGGTCTGTTGTCCCCTCCTAGCCCTTTATCTTGTTAATAATTCCCTCTCCTCCTCCCAACCCAGGAGGGGTGGAAGGGAACAGAACAGGCCGTCTTCCAGAGACAGCTCCATGGCTCCTGCGATCTAGCCTTTTCTAATTTTGGGGTTTTATTGAAATTTTTTGAAAATTAATTTTTTTAATTTTATTTAAATGTTTTTCTCTTCATTATTTTTCTCTTTATCTTTTTTTTTTTTTTTTGTCTGTTTCTTTTGCTGTTGTTGCTATTGTTTCCCTCTCTCTGCTTCCTTTTCCACATACTCCTCGACCCTCAGATTGAATTTCCAAGTTTGGGAAGAAACCGACCATCCACCAGATGACTAGAAATCGCTGCAGAAATATGGGGAAGCAGGAAAATACCTCTCCTCCAAGGGAAAAGGATAACTCCTCTTCCTCCACACACAGTTCAATGGAAGTCATGGAAATGTCTGATAAAGTATTCAGAACATTCATAATGACAAAGCTTACAGAGATGGAAGAGAAGAGAGACAAGGAACTGCTGAAGAGGAAGGAGAAAGGAGTTGAAGAGTTCCAGGAGGCGAGGAAATTCATGCAAGAAATTCCAGATCTGGTGACTTGAGAATCACATTGGCTACATTTGTGAGTGTGCTCCAAATCCTGAAAGGAGCCTGGAATAGAAGGGATTGTGGTGTGAACTTGCCCCATGGGGGATGATTTTTTAGTTTCCTTCTCTCTCACACTCAAAAAAATCTGGTGAACACATGTGTCCTGTACTAAAATAAATAAATAAATAAAAAAACAAAAACATAGCCACAGATTATGCTTCTGTGAAGTGGAAATGCAATTCTGAATCTCACTTAGAGCTGAATCAAAGGAAAGAACATTACGTGATTTTTGCTTGACTGCTGAGACAGTGCTTGGCAGGGCAGGCTGGCGTCCACAGGAGAGCTTCAGTCTTTCTTAGACTCTGCCTCATGTGGCTCCACTGGGATGCTCCGGTTTATTTTTCAAAGCTAATTAAGAGAGCCTCTCTTTTGTCCCAGTTAAACATTTGGGAAGAAACCATATCTCCATATAAATGAGATGGATTCTAATTGCTAGCTCAGGTTTCTGAAGCTCAGAGGCAGATGATGACCTGACAGAAAGTATTTCCTAAGGGGAGTGTAGGCAGGGAAGGGGGCAGTGCTTAGGCCCCCACTCTGTGTACCAAGGTGCGCTGCAGCCTGGCTTAGTAGCCTTTTGATAATTACAATGTTCTGTAAGGATTTTTTTCCAGGTGGGGGAAGCTCATTTTCATAATGAAATACTTGCTCCAGTTCATGTAATGGGTAAAAAAATTCATATTTCAGGGAGCTTGGGTTACAATACAAGTGCGATTTTCAAGCCTCTCCTTTAGACCTACCTCTCATCCAAAATTAAACAACCTATCACTCCTCTGGAAGAAAACACAGAACGAGAAACAGCCACTCTTAGCGCAGAGAAATGGAAGGAGGGCCTATCCTGGAAGGAACTAACTTTGATAAAAGTCTCATATTGCATATGATGCTGAACTTTTCCATTTATCATCAGGTTTAATGAGGGAGATGATATCTTATAAAGCAAACGCAATGTCCCTACTTTTATGAATGTAAAAATGTATACATCTCAGATGAGTAAAGTCACAAAAATAGTAAAGGGTACACTTAGAATCAAATAGGAGTATGCCTAGCTCTACCTCCACCCCTGGAGTGTTTTCAGAATTAGAGATACAGGATACTGTGTTTACTGAACAAAGGAACAGACCAGGCCTGATCGCTTGTTGCACAAGGAGAGTTTGCTTAGAGGCTGGCTTTATTGAGGAAGATAATCAGGAGAGAAGTAGAGACTGAGACTCTTAAAGTACTGTCTCTATGAGTTAGGGACAAGCAGGGCTTTTAAACACAGGTCAGCAACATGACAATGGAGGCTGGGGGTGGGAATCGATGGACTTTTTCTACGATGCCATCTTTGGTGGAGGGTACTGTTTTCTTGTTACTGGGTAGTCTCGAGGAGGGTCCAGAGAAAGATGTCATTGTCACGTAACAAAAGGACTCTTAGGACACCTGAATCTCTTCACTCATTCTATGAGCTTGTTGTGTCTTGAAAAGCTGAGAATTCAGACTCTTTTACAGTGTGATCCCTAGTGTTCCAGAACCTCTGTGTGCAGAAAACATCAATTTGTCAGGTGGGAACGGGAGCGTGAGCTCATTTTGTGTAAAGTAAATTACCTGGAACTCTACAGTAGGTTTCTTTTTTACGTAGAAAGTAAATATATTAGTATATATTTAATAATAAAGGAAACTTATTAATTATTTTGGGGAGAGATTTTTGCTATAGGGCGCGTGTGCTTGTCAAAAAGACAGAGAGAGACAGAAAGAAAGTGAGAAATCACCTCCCAGGGGGCATGGCCATGCCCCAATCGCTTCTCCTCCATTCTCCTCTGAGGGTCTTGGGCATGCATTCTCATGCGTCCGGCGTGTGTTTAAGTCACGGGATCTGGGACTTGAACTGTGGTTGACTACATGCCATTATGCTAACTGCTGGTCCCAAGAAAACTTATTTTTGCTTCTTGGGGCTGGTATCATTTTTACACAAAACTCTATAAGTTGGTATTGTCTCTGTCTTCTACTAGAAAACAAAGGTATAGGGAGATTATATGTCACAACCACATTTACAAAGTTAGAATGTGCCAAGTAAGGATTCAAACTCAGGTATCTAACTTTTCTCCAGTGATCTGTCTCTACCTAATCCCTAAAGACTCTTAGAATACTACCCTTTCACTTAGGATTTTCTTTTCATCCAAAATATTCTTCCTTTCGTGTTAGCCAACTTAATCTTCAAGATGCTAGACATTTAATAACAAAACTCAGAACTTGTCAGGAATCTGCAGTGCATCTAGGAGTTAGGCTACCTACTAGAGAAATTCAGTTGTCTTAATCTAGTAGAGAATTCTCTTCAGTCTTGGTCAAATCCTCCTTGTTCTAAAAAAGAACTTTCACAGAATTCTTCCAGGAAGAAGTAATGTGTCTTTCCATTACCCTACCGACTGTTTCCACTTACCTCTGTTATGGCATTTATCAAGCCTATCTTTTAATTACGCCTATATATAAATCTGTGATCTTTTCTAAACATTTGCGTCGTGAAGGACATAAGTAAATAAATAAGTAACGTTATTTTTGCTTCTGTGCTATTAGTTCCTTACATAGAACTCAACAAATATTTGCTCACTGTAGGAAGTGCAGTAAAAACACCCATGGATATAGAGTGGAAAGTAGGAAAAGGAAAGAAGAGACGTGTAAACTAGAAAGAATAATTGATTCTTGATCATCCAGGATGGCGTATGACTCTCCAAAGACAGATGGCATTTGGGGAAGCATGTGTTAAACTCTCAGCCCAGCAATGCTCTCTCTAATCTCTCTCATCACCTTTTCAGGCAGAATTGTCATAAAAACAGCTTGGAAGCTCAGATGCTTTCTGGGCTGTCATGCTGTCGCTATGATAATTACTGTGCTAATCACCAACACCTTGCAGATTAGTGGAGATTAGCAGTGGGCCTCAGGAGTGAGAAAGCAGACTGGCTCAAAGGCAGTCTTTGCAAGAACCCCCACAGGAGTCCTGAGGAACAGGCTGGCTGAGAAGAAGTGAACATAAGGTTTGAGTGATTGCTCAGGACTATCTGTGGGAGCCATTGTGCTGGGTAAACTAGCATAGGGTTATTAAGATTGACCCAGCAAGACCTGCAAGCGGTGGTTTGAAATAGAAAATTTGGAACATGCATTCACCAGAAATTAAATAAAAGCAGATGAAATGAAAAAATCTCCAACTCCAGTTAGTTTAGGATTCTCAGGATTAAATAAAGAGATTTGGATTTTGTTCCCTGAGAATGTTTCAGAGCCTTCGATTAACTAGTAAGTATTGTGAGTTTTCAAGCTTAAACTCAATACCCAACAGTCCCCAGCCTACTTGACCACTGAATCTTCTACTCCAACTTGATCCACATTTCACAGATAGATGTTCAAAAGTACTCCAGAGAATTCTGACCTGAAAACATAATTTAAGGGAAAGAAGTTGTGAGGACTGAAAATATGCTACCCAAATAACATTTTCTGATATATTTTCAAGGTGACTGTTCAAAGGATCTAAAGACAAGAATTAACCTGCTAAACCTTTGTGAAATAAATTTACATCTATCTGTATCCATAAAGGCAGCAGCCAGGCTACTCCTTAGACTATTTGAAAGGACAGCAGGAGTCTGATTCCTGGCCCATCAAACGATAATCTCCCCTTACTCCTTCGTAGCTTATTCCCAAACCAGTCTACAGTAGAAAATCTTCCATCACCTGGCTATTCTGTGAACTACGTTTTAATATGGCTTCCATGTACATAAATATGCATTAAATACATCTGTACACATTTCTTTTATTAGTCTTCCTATTGTAAGTGATTTCCATGAACCTCAAGGAGCTAATTCCTTGCACAGACAAAATAAACCTGGTGATTCTAGGAAGAAGTGTCAAGTGGAGTACAAAGGATTGTAAGCATTTGGTCTGAAAAAATGACAAGGTCAAGAATACAGAAGAGTAGTTTGATTTCCTTCTTAAAATAGACTTAAAATACTTCATTTTATTTTTTCCACTCTTAACAACTAAAAAACAACTATCTCAGGGTGGTATTGTGTATGTGTGTGTGTGTGTGTGTGTGTGTGTGTGTGTTGGTGTATGACTTTTCTCCTGTTATATTTCTTGGATTAGACTCAGGGCAGTCTGAGTTCCTGAACCGTTCAACAGACAGAAATCAAAAAGCTCCAAAGAAAAAAACCCTTTGTTTTTGGTTCAAAGACAAGTTTGTCTGAGGGATGGGGATAGAAAGGAAATCTCCTTGATTGCAGTTTTTATTTTTTAAAGAAATTTTTGCTATAGGGCATTCTGGCCCAACACCCAGAGAAAAGCCGTAATCCATGTGCATCTGGGGTGGGCCTAGCCCTGTCTTCTTTGTGCGGCTTGCTAGCGTGCCATGTGGTTCTCATTTTTTGGCTTTTTTCTTAATTTTTTTCCATTTTCATTGTTTTGTTTTGTCTTTTATTTGTTTGTTTTTCTCTTTTTCTCTGCTTTTACCTGACTTTCTCACCTTGCTTCTTACCTTCCACACATTGAGTGTCTAGGCAGGTCTAGGTGCACAGTAGCAAAACACCTGAATACGTGTAGGGTCATAGAAAACATCAACACCTGCTGAATTGGTACAGAAAAGGAGAAACTCATCTTTATAAATCTAAATTGAAATTCTTTTCTTGGATACCATGTTGTAAAACACAGTAATAGAAGAGAAATAGGTATAGAATATGCTCACAGTAAAGTGAAACATTGTGCTTACAGTAGCAGAAATCTCTAACAAATTAGCCAAATGTGAAAATACCACCAAATGGAGACTAAAAATCAGAGAAGAGAGTCTTCAGAGTGAGCAGCGGTGAGAAATACAGAGCTGCAGTGTGGATCATCTCCTCCCACGCACCTCTGAATTCTTAGTGAAACCCCGCAGCTCAGCCCAGATGTACCTATTCCTCTGAAACTGTGAGGCTTTTGTAATATCCAGTTCCATCAACAAAAGTGCAGGTTGTTTGATGAAGATCAGGGAAACAGAACTGCAGAAATATTGCAGGTCCTACCTTCTGCACACTGGCATTATAGTGGGTTTGTGATAAGATTTCTAATGTACTCCTAGGAGCCAGGCACGTCTGTTGGACACATCTAGTTCCCAGTAGTGTTTTCCTGATGTGATACATGGAGAACCCAGGATGCCAGTATCTTCATTGTTATAGTAATATGAAGAATTTGTTGTCCTGTTGCATTTATGTCTTGTCTTTGATCCACAGAAATGACAATGGTTTAATTAAAATTCAATGAATGTTTTCGTGCAGAAAAAGCCATCTGAGCTCAGTAGCATTGAATATCTGTCAGCTTTTTGAACACTTGCAGAATTCCTCCTCAGATCAGGAGCTTGGAACACTCTCTTCTTCTTGGGAAATGATTTTGGCATTTTCAGGATCAACATCTCATTCTTTTTCATGTCATTTGCATCCTGCAGCATCTCTATTCTTGACTCCTCCAACCGATGCTCAAGATCTGAGATGAGATCTTTCACCACCTGGCTCTGCTGGCCCAGTTCATTTTCAGACTCTTCCAGACTATATAGAACATCTCCCTCATCTTTTTCTAGCTTCTGCAGCTCTATCTGCTCTTCAGAGTTCACGATGCCTCTCAGTCTTGCAAACTCTGCCTGCGTGGCTTTTTTGTCACCCTGAATTTGATTCTTCCAAGAAGTTCTTTCTTCATGGATGTCAGCCTTCCACTTCTCCATTGCTTGCTGTTTCTTTATCAGCTCCTTCAGAGTTACCTGGAATTTTTTCTTGGTATTTCTGGGAAATCTCCTCTAAGAGGAATGTCTGGTGATCATGGTGCTTCTGAGATCGCTCTAAAAGCCAGCAAATGACTTTCCCATCCTGCTTACAGAAGAGTAGGAGCTTTTCTCCGTGGTGTGTGCAGAAATCTACCTTTTGCCCCTCCTCTGGACTCAGATTGGCCTCTCTGAGCCTCTCAACAATGTTGACTAGATGACTATTAGGCTGCAGGCTCCCAGGCTGGTAACTGACTAGCACATGGGGCAGCAGATCTGCCCTTCTTGGCCCAGCGTGGATTTGGTGTGGTTTGCAGTGATGCAACTGGCAGAAGCTGTGTCCACATTTTGGGCTCTGGGGTTCTGTCAGGAGCTCCAGGCAGATGGGGCAGGTCATCTCCTCTTTTATATCCAGCAGGATGGCCAAAGCCATAGCAGCCTCTCTCCTGCTTCTGTTTGTCTTGCTTGTGAGGTTCCCTTGGCTCCTTGATCCTTGCCCAAGAAAGTTCAGTTTTTCTTTCTGAAGGCGTTCGAATTCTGTGCTCTACAAATCACTAAATATACTTTTATACACCAGTGGAGAAGTTATGATTTCTTGGGATGAGTGAAAGCAGTCCAGAGCCTACTGTTCAAAGTCATTCTCTCAGAGGATGCTTTGCCCATACTTTTAGTTTAAGATGTTTTGTGAATCAATAAAGTCTGAAAAAATAAAAGTTTAGTATGGAAGGGAGGGAGAGGAAAAGGGAAGGAAAACACTGGTAAAAGTATGCTTAATTGACAAAACATGAGAAACTATTTGCTGATGACAATGTATATAGTAATACCTTTGTCTTGACTGATAGGCATGGTATTTGTGTTGGAAAGAGAAATATGTATACTGTAAGGACGTGATTAAATGTAAATAAATTTAAAAAAAAAGAAAAAATATTTTTGCTATAGGGCACATGCACTCACCTGAGAAACAGAGAAACAGAGAGACAGAAAGTGATAAATAATTCCCTAGGGGAATGGCCTTGTTGCAATTCCTTCTCCTACATACTCCTCTTGGGATTTTGGGCACACATGCATATGCACCTGGCATGATACATCCACATACATACACACACATCCACATACATCATGCCCCTTCCCACACACACACATCACATATGACTGAAACTGAACCTATAGTGACCATGCGACCAGCAACCCAAGTCCTTGGGAGATACCATGTAACCAGTTGCTGCTGAGCTGGGTCCATATCTTGGAGCACAGAAAGTTCTTCTGGAAGGGCCAAGCAAACTGTAAGGCTGGGATGAAGTCCGTCCTGCCAGGCTGTTTTGATTAGTATCGTTCTCTACTTCTCTGCTGAGCAAGACCTACAAGACCCTCTGGGCTATGACCTGCTTGGACGTCTCCGCAGCCTCTCTTTCCCTCCCACTAACAGTATGTTGGTCATTCTGTTATACTCTTGATTCCCATGAGGTTACCTGGTGACTTTTATTTTTCCTGTGTCACTCTAACTTATTCCATTCTGTCTTGTCATTTCTCTTACTTTGTCTGTAGCTGTTAAACAAAACAAAACAAAAAAACAGGGGCATGAGAGTGGATTTATATTCTTTAGAAATAATAAATATGAGTTCAAAATCTATAACATAAAAGCTAGGAAATCTTCAAATACTTGGGATATTTTTGTTTATTTGTTTGTCATATCCAGAGGGCACCGGCACTCACTAGGGATAGAGACAGAGAGAGGGAGAGGAAGAAAGCACCTCTCACTGGGGTTAGGTCACATGGCAATCCCTTCTCCTTCATTTCTTTAGCCTGTAGCTACTTGGGGTATTCACGTGTGTGCCTGGCATGTTTTTCAAAGCAGTCGGGTGAGGATTCAAACCACAGTCAGCCAAGTGGGATCTGGTTACCTTAGCCATTAGGCCACAGGTATTTGAAAGTTATAGGCTTCCAGATAACTGGAAGTTAAACTGTTACCAGATTCAAGTTTGTTTGCCCATAGCTAGATGGTTTATAAGGGAAACTAGTTTACAGGGAAAGAAAAGTCTTTAATCCAGAGAGTACTCAACAAAGAAAGGAGAGTAAAACTCAAATTTACTTCTTTGATAAGAGGGGTCTAGTTTTTTAAGGGCTGATTAAGAGAAGGTATGATGTGATCATGAGTTAATCTGTAACAAAATAAAGGAACATAGAATAAAGAGATAGGGTAGGGGGTGGCATTTTGATCCTGTCATTCATCTTTAATTGCTGTGGTATCCGGAGGTCTGGGGTCCTTCCTTTGTTCTGGTCAGCTCTTTCTGGTTGCATAGGCCCACTGATTCTTCTGTTTCTGGAAAAAAAAAAAAAAAGAAAAACTAATTTTTATCTCCTGACTGTGATTAAGGAGAACGATTTCTACTGTCTATTATTTGTTCTCAAGATTAGAAGTACCAAGCAAACAAGACAGGTAGTGACCTCAGAGACTATCTTCTTGCACTGAAAGAAGTTTTATTAACTACTCAGGTGTGTTAGAAAGCCATACATTTCCAGAAAATAAGCTACTGGGTATTGGAGAGTAGGGGAAATCCAAATAAGAAACTCAAGAAAGGGGCTCTATGTAAAGCTGTAGTCAAGCCCTCAGTATAGCAGAGCTGCAAATGCGTATAATTGATACTACAAAACAAATTAAAGGAGAATCAAACTAAGATGTAATCCAACAACTATTATGTAGAATGACTCCGGAGAGAGCTTATACAGAGCAGATTTTAGCATCACTGCTAAAGTTGTAAAACTGAGCCAACCTTAGAACTATAGGTGAGTCAAGATTACAGATCTTGACTGGGGTCATCAGTGGATTCAAAGTGAAAGGATGGAGAAAGAAGTTTATGATGCAAACATTAATCAAAAGAAAGTTGTGATAAATACAATGATATTAGATAAAGCAGACTTCAGAAGAAGAAAATGAATCAGAGATAAATAGGTACATTAAATAATATAAAAGGATTAATTCACCAAGCAGATGTACTATAGGGTTTTCGGAAAAGTCATGACATATTTTTCTACACAAAAATGTGTCATGACTTTTCCATGAGCATGCACCTTATAACAAAGTTTAAAAATATGTAAGCCAAAGCCCAGCATTGAAATGTGATGTTGACAATATTACTGACAATGATGAAATAAGCAAAACATCAGCAAGGCTAGATCATGAGTTTTCAAACAGTTCATGGAAATGTGTAGTATGAAAAATTATGCATAAATTTCCAGGTTTTTAGGCCCAAAAATAAACTCATTCTTCAATTCCATTTTTTGCTTTTAGGCTCCAAAATAAACTCATTCTTCAATTCCATTTTTTTTGATAAACTTTTACAAAGTCCCCTCTTGAAAGGCTTAACCAACAGCATAAACCAACTTGCCCAAATTGATAGTTGGGGAGCAGACCAATCAACAAAATGAAAGATGCACTTTTCAAGTTCTCATGGAGTATGAATTAAGTTAGATATATTATGGGTCACAAAACAAACTTTAACTAATTTAAAATAGTAGAAATGTCAAAATATATATTACTTAGCAAAAATGAAAATGAACTACAAATCAATAATAAGGAGACAACTAGAAAAATCTCTGAAATATTTGGAAGTTAAACAATAAACTTTCAAATAATTCTAATGATTTTAAATAAGTCATAATACTCAAATAACAAATATCAAAGGAGATTGGAAAATATTTTGAACTGATTTGATACAAAAATAAAGCAACGTTTTGGGAAATAGAGCTAAAGAAAGGTCTGGAGGGAATTTAGAAACAGAATTAAACTACCAACTGTTTCAAGTTCATTACTAAATCTTCTGCCTTGAGTGAAAAAGAAAGCAGAACAAATTAATAAGAAAACAAATTTTAGAGTAGAAATGAATGAAATTGAAAAAAAAAGGAAAACAACAGAGAAAATGAATAAAACCAAAAATTGTTTTATAAAATCAATAAGATTGATAAACTTAAAAAGACTGGCAAAAAAATAAAAATATTTAAGATACAAATTACCAGTACCGAACTTAAAGCAGGTGTACTATTCAAAAGTTTACAGTTTTTAAAGGGACAATTAAAGAATTAATAAAAACAAATCTGTGCACAACATTCAATAATTCATATTAAATGGATCAATTTCTTATAAGAAAAGTACCATAAGATTCACATAAGAAACAGCTAACCTAAATAACCCCATATCTGTGAAAGAAATTGAATTTGCAGTTGAAAACCTTACAAAAGAGAAAACTAGTTTAGTGGTAAATTCTATCAGCATAAATAGAAGAAATATCAGAAATTCTGTATCTAGTCCCCAAAAAAGGAGTGGAGACCTCACAACTCAGTATGAGGCTAATATTGCCTTGAAGACAGAATCATAGAAACAACAGTGCATGAAAAAAAAAATAGAGACCAACGCTTGTAATAAAGTTGACATAAAATCCCTCGACAATATACCAGCAAATCAAAAAGTCAATATGTAAGAACAAAAAAACCTATCATTGCCAAGTGGAGTTTATCTGGAGGATGAAAAGTTAATTCAATATATTTTTTTAATATCTGACTTATTTATTTAGTTATTCTCTGAAGCAGGAAAAAATGTTTGATACACGCACACATGCATATTTACTAGACTTATTTTATTAATGTCCTTTTGTAGAAATGTAACCCACATACCATTGCCCTATTGCAAATTCAGTAAAGAGAAACAGCACATAGTTCTGTCTTGTTTTTAAAACATTATAAAATGGATAGATTACATTAATCCTGTATCATTTTAGCTCTGACTTGACTGATTTTATACACAATTCTATGAGATGGACTCTATAATTTTTTTACAGTCATATTTATAATAGATACTGAGATACTAACATATTTAGCTACATTGTGAAAATAATGATACATTTTTATCTTAACAGAGCGTAAGAATGATATGGTTGATTGGTTTTACAGTAAAGACTGACATTGCCAAGTAGATAATATGGTGGATATTGTACATACTTTTAATAAACCAAACTTACAGTACCAAGATTTTGATACAAATTTATTCAAAGTGTATGATAATAAAAAAGAACTATATTGAAATGATTATCCAGGCAAAAATAAAAGGAAATTAACAACATATTGATGTTTTCCAACAATTTTTAAAAGTATCTGGTTAAATAACGTGCTTTTAAATAAAAAAATTAGCTGGGATTATTAATAGTTAACTGAAATTGTAAAAGCCCTTTTTTCTTATATACCTCTCAGGAATTGAAAACTAAATTGCTGTTCAGTATTTAAAAAGTCAATATAATTCATCAGGTTAACAAATTGGAGTAAAATACATAATATTTTCAATAGACACAGAAAAAAATTGAGAAAATTCAACATCTATTTGAAATACTTTCAGAAAACTAAAAATAGAAGGGGAAGATATCTTCCTAAACAATTAAATGTACCTAAAATGTTAATGTTTTCCCTCTCATAGTAGGAATAACCCAAATGTCTACTCAGTATTTTAGAAGTACTTATTGATATATACTGATGAAAGAAATAATAGACTTAAAGTTTGGAAAGAAAGAAGTAAAACTCTATTCAAAGATGCCACTGCTGTCTACATGGAAATTTCTGAGAGAGCCAATGAAGAAATCCCTTGGAATTAGCAAGTGAGTTTAGTAAGGATGCACAATACAAGATCACAAAATAAAGGAATTACATTTCTACTTTTATGCAACTGGAGATCAATATGAAAATCAAGGAACTAGGGGCCAGCAGGTGATGTGGTGATTAAGGCACTGGACTTCCACATGGTCAACTGTAGTTCATGTCCTGGACCAAGGGGCTTGAATCTCAAGCCAAACACAAGTGCATTCATGCCCCAAATCTCTGTCTCTCTTTGGGAAGTGCGCATGCCCTATAGGATAAATAAATAAATGAATAAATGAATAAATAAATAAAATAAAAATAAAAACAAGGAATCAAGGGCCAGTAGTTGAAGTCGAGATTAGGGGGCTGAACTTTTCATGGACCACTGTTTATTTTGCGTGCTGGACCTGGTGGCTTGAAAAATCACACCGAGTATGTGTGTGTCGGTGCCCCAAATCCCTAGACGAGAGTGGAGGAGAAGGGGTTACAGCATAACCATCCCATCTAGGGGGTATTTTTTCAGTTTCCCTCTCTCTCTCTGTCTTTTTCTGTCTCTCTACAGCAAGTGCACACATCCTATAACAAAACAAGACAAAATAATAAAAATTTTAAAAATAAAAAGCAAGAACTCAAAATGTAACATTAGTTTCTAAGAAATGAAATGTTTATATTTCATTGCAATAAAATAAGTGCAGTGTCTGTATGATGCAAAGTACAAAACATTAGTAAAAGAAATAAAAGACTGAAATAAATAGAAAGATACACCATGGTTATGGGTTGGAAAACTCAATAAAGTTAATATGTTATTTTTTCTGTTTTTTTTCCTTTGTTTTTAAGTTTTTGCCATAGGGCACATGTACTCACCAGAGAGAGACAAACAGAGACAGAGAGAGTGAAAGTCAGAAATTGATCCCCCCCAGCGGGAAGGCCACACCACAATATTTTCTCCTCTATTGTCCTCTCTAGATTTTGGGAATGCATGCACATGATCCTGGTGTGATTTTCACGCCACCAGGTCTAGAACTTGAACTGCGGTTGACCATGTGGGAATCCAGTGCCTTAACCATCCTGTCATCTGCTAGCCCCAATATGTCACTTTTGCTCAGATTTTTCTATGGATTTAGTATGATCACCATCAAAATATCAGCAGTTTTTATCTTGGTTTGTTTTTCTTTTTTTGTTTGTTTTTTGGTAGATGTAGACTAGATAATTTTAAAACTAATAAGAAAGAAGAAAAAGGTAGACTAAAATAACTTTGGAAATAAATAAAATTCCAGAACTGATAGTACATTATTTTGAGTCTTAGTATAAGGCTTTAGTAACCAAGACATTACAGTTTTAGCAAAAGATTACAAAAATAGGCCAATGAATAAAATTGAAGGCATCAAGAAATAGACATGCATGAATATGGTCAATTGATTTTTGATGAAGATGCAAAGGCAATTCAATAGAAAAAGTATATTCTTTCTAACAATTGCTTGCCAGAACTAGTTCTATAAAAGCAAAAATGTGAATTTTGACCTTTATCTCAAATTCTTAAATGCTACATTAAATGGAGTCATAGAATTAAGTGGAAAACATGAAACTATAAAGTGTCTAAATGAAATAAGGGGAAAATCTGTCATTAGGTAGAAATTCTGGAATAAACTAAATACCAACAAAACTAAAACTCTGCTTCTTGAAAAACACTGTTTAAAAAATGAAAATATAAGCTACAGACTGGGAGAAGGTATATACACCTCAAATTCAGCAAAGAATTTATATGTAGAATATAAAGGACTCTAAAAACTGAACACTAAATAAGCAAGCCAAGTATAAATATATTGTTTTAAAACTTGGAAAGAAACTTCACTGAAGAAAATATAGATAGATAGATAGGAAATAATCACATAAAAAATGTTAACATTATCATTTGGAAACAGAAATTGAAACCACAGGAAGATACTACCTTTTAATTACTAAAATGAAAAAAGCTTTACAAATTTGACAATGTCACGTGTGGTTATGGATATGTTGCAACTGGAAAGTTCATCCATTATTCCTGCAAAGGGAAAATGGTACACTTTTTATAGCAGTTGGGAAGTTGATTATAAAGTGAAACATACATTTAGTATGAATGTGTTAGATATCCCACTCCCAACTATTTATAAAACGTAAATTTAAAAAGTTGATTTTTTTTCAAATTGTTGATTGTAAAATGCTCAGGTGAAAGCGCAAAATTGTTTGTAATAGTGTCATTCTTATTTGCCAGAAATAAGCCAGATGGCAATCAAGAGATGAGTGGATTCACACTGTTAAATTTATAAATAAAATACTACTCAAACATGAAAAAGGATGAACAATTAATACTAAAAAAAATGTGGACAAATCTCAGTGGTTCTATGCAAAGTGAAATTATACAGACTTTGAAAAAAGCCAAATTGTGACTGCAGAAGCCGAGGATGAGGGAGGGTTTGACTTGAAGTCAAGAGCAGCACAGGAGCATTGGTGGAGGTCATCGAGTCGTTCTGTGCCTTTTTTTTTGGGGGGGGGAGGTTTTTGCTATAGGACGCGTGCCCTCGCCAGACAGACAGAGAGAGACAGAGAGACAGAAAGCGAGAAATCACCCCCCAGGGGGGATGGCCACGCTGCAATCCCTTCTCCTCCATTCTCCTCTCGGGATCTTGGGCATGTATGCACATGTGCCTGGCGTGAGTTTTAAGCCACCCGGTCCAAGATGTGAACCGCGGTCAACTATGTGGGAGTCCAGCGACATAGCCATTACACTAACTGCTGGTCCCTCATTCTATATCTTGACTGTGGTGGCAGTTACACGAATCAAGGCTTGGATTAAATCTTGTAGAATTGTTATTGCTACAAAGTGAAATTTACTCAATGTAAGTTTAATATAGACATATTTTATTTTATTTTATTCTTAGTTTTGCTATAGGGCAAAACTAAATGCTTGAATACTCACTAGAGAGAGACAGAGAGAGAGAGGGAAAGAAAGTGAGAAATTGTCCCTCCCTCCCAGTGGAGATGGCCACACTACAATCCGTTCTCCTCCATTTTCCTCTTGGGATTATGGAAATGCATGCACATGTGCTAGGTGTGTTTTTCTTTCTTTTTTGTCTTGAAAGATTTTTTTTTTTTTTGCAATAGGGCCTGTGTGCTTGCTGAAGAGATAGAGAGACAGAGAGTGGGAGATCACTTGAAAAGGGGATAATGGCCATGCTGCAACCCCTTCTCCTCTTTTGTCCTCTAGAGATTTTGTGCATGCATGCACATGCACCCAGCATGAGTTTTAAGCTCTTGGGTCCAGGACTTGAACTGCTGTTGACTATGTAGGAGTCCAGTAACATAACTACTACAACATCTGCTGGTCCCCTTAGTGAGTTGTTCAAGCTGCAGGGGCCAAGACTCAGACCTTGCCATCAAGTCCAGTAACAACAACATCTGCTGATCCCCTTAGTGAGTTGTTCAAACTGCAGGGGCCAAGACTCAGACCTTGCCATCAGCCATTTGGGATCCAGCCACCTTAAACACAAGGCCACCTGCTGGCTCCCTTAGATCGAAAATATTTTAAAACGCAGGAAAAGCGAGGACAACAGAACTCCTTATGTCATATGGAGGATTTACAGTGTTTCTATTCTAGCTCTTTTTGCACCAATTATAGAAGATAAACAGGTTAAGGGGATGAGTTACTGCCTTCTGACATATTAGAAAAAAAGGTTTAAAGATTCTGAAGGCCAGCCATGGTGGTGCAGCGGTAACTGCACTCTGTAATCCAAAAACTGTATGGCAAGATTCAAGGTTCACATCCAGGGTCTCCCTGTTCTTGTCAGGTGAACGCATGCATGCCCATGACCCTGAGCTGGCTGAGACTGGGAGTGGATTGCAATGTGAAGGCTTTGGTGAGGGCACTGTCTATCTCTCAGAAGTAATCAAAACAAAAATGTAAAAGAATGATTTTAGAGTATTTTAAGATGTTAAGAACTAAACCTGCAACAAACATTTGATTTATGGAAGATAGGGACAATAGGGAAATTAAAAAAACAAGGTTGGAGGTTTGTAACAGGCATCTTACTACTCTACTCCTATTTACACTGGTCTAACACTTTATGTCTCCAGCACACACGGCATTTCAGCTACACCACAGTCCTGTAATACCCACCTCACTTTGTTTTTGCAAAGAGTTGACTGTCTAAATCTCCTATGAGGAAGGTGTTATTTTTCCTGACTCTTCTTTGGGACATATCTCATGGCTTCTGCCCAGCATGAATATTAATTTATCCTAAGTCATACTTGTGAAGGAGAATAAATAAGCATATGGTGTTACCTGATGTAATAGAAATTAAACAGTATGCTTTGTTGAACAAAAGTTAATTAATTGCATTTATAGTCTATTTGCTGGTTACTAGCCTTTCAATTTCTCCCAATTATATGGTAGCCCTGTGAAGTTGTTTTTAAGTGGTTTATATATTTGTTCTACTGAAACAGCAACAGTTGATTTACAACTGTTTATACACAAGGCATGAATGTATGAATGGCCTTTTGAAGAAGAAATGATCTTTTTAACAAACACAGTCTAGTTTAATTAATTAAAAATATAATCAGTGATCTTTCTATCACCCAAATTTAGTTGTTTGGGTCACCGGGACAAAGCATTAGCACTCATTGACATTATGTAAGTCAATTCAGTCAGTTCCACACTCATTTGAATAATTTTTTGTCATCTTCATGATAATTGCTAAATCAAATGTCACTTTAAAAGGGATATTCAAGCATTTACATTCATTCCAATACCATGATTGATAGTTAAATTTAGTAGTTATGGAGAACTCAGTGAAAATAAAACTGATTTAACAAACCATGGGGATGTAACAATGTGCTCTTTGATAGAATAACACGAGCAACGTAATAATGATTTGCTTTGGAATAATTACTCAAGGATGGAGATGGACGAGCACTTGGTTTCCCAAGGAAAAAAGCATAATAGTTAACAGCACAGATTTAAAATTCAGAGTTAAAAACTCAGCTTGGCTGCATGACACAGGCAGTGGGGACACGGCTGCATGTGCTGGAGACCATGTGTGCAGGCTCCAAGTTCACTGACCGGGTTCTCCTTCAGCATGTCAGGGTGCCCATGGCACACCTGTGATCTGTGGTCCTGGCTGGCTGCAGGGCTCAGGAGAATCTCAGCGTGATGACTGTGTCAGGAGTGTTTGTCTCTACCCCCTAACTCTCACCTCTTTCAAGAAATAAAGAAATTAAAAAAAAAAAAAGTCAGTAGCTCCAATCTGCCAGTTTATTAGCTGCTTTTAATTTTTAATTAATTAATTAATTTTTAAATAGGTTTTTGCCTTAGAGCACGTGCACTCACCAAAGAATAAAAGAGACAAAGACAGTAAGAGGGAAAGTGAGAAATCACTCCAAGGGGGTGGCCATGCCACAATCCTTTCTCCTCCGTTTTCTTCCTGGGATCTTAGGCACACATGCACACACACTCCTGGTGTGATTTCCAAGCCACTGAATCCAGGAATTGAACTGTGTTCAGCCATGTGGAAGTCTAGCAACATAACCGCTATGCTATCTGCTAGCCCTAATCTTAACCAAGTTTCTAAGTTTTCTCAAACCTCAGTTTCACTATTTGTAAAATGGATAGACAAAAGTATTTACATGTTAAGATGATGACAGTATGTTTTCAATTATTTAAATTTTTGCTTATTACTATTTTTTAAATTTGACAAGAGAGAGACAGAGAGAGAGGGAGGGTGAGAAAGCAAGCCACCAGATCTGGGATTTGAACCATGGTTGGTTATGTGGGAATCCAGCACTGTAACCACCCTCCACCTGGTGGCCCCCACTATTGCAGTAATTTAAAAAAATGTAGTTAGCACAGTGCCTAACAGAAGAGTAAGTACACGGTAAATATTGGACATGTTGTTTAATATCATTACTAATATTACTATAATAGGCTAGGTTATTGATTTCTTTTTTTTTTTTTGGAGAGGTTTTTGCTATAGGGCGTGTGTGCTTGCCAGACAGACAGAGAGTGAGAGAGACAGAAAGCGAGAAATCACCCCCCAAGGGGATGGCCACGCTGCAATCCCTTCTTCTCCATTCTCCTCTCAGGATCTTGGGCACGCACGCACACGCGCCAGGCATGAGTTTAAGCCACCGGGTCTGGGACACAAACCACGGTCAACTACACGGGAGTCCAGCGACATAGCCATTACGCTAACTGCTGGTCCCTCAATTTCTTTATTACTTAGAAAATGATATCACTGCAGAGAGGTCTGAAGAAACAAAGTGGTCAGATTTTATTAAATACACACATTGTTGAGGCATGGCATTTTTATCAGAAGTTCCTTCAATCAGGCCTGAGGGCAAACGGCAGACCCAAACCAGTGTCTTAGCAAAGGATTCATATGCTATAGCAAAAACAAACAAACAAACAAAAAACAAACAGACAAACAAACAAAAATCTCTCCAAAAAAAAAGAATTCAAATGTTAGGGAATTCTAAGGTATCAAAACTGGAGATAGCCTCAAATGAAATGTCAGGTTAGGTATTGAGGTGTAATTGATCAGAGGTCTAGGGGAAGAAAAATAGGATGCCAAGGAATCTGTAATTAAATCTTAATAAACAAAGTTCTATTTGAAAAAGATATAGTTTCATTAGTTATTATTCAGAAATCAGTTGGGATACAGAAAATACATCGGTAAGTCAGACATGGAGACATTTTTTTTCTTGCTATAAGGTGCTTGTGCTCAGCAGAAAGACAGAGGTGAAAAAGCATTCTCCAGCGAGGATGGCCATGCTGTAATCGCTTTTCCCCCATTCTCCTCTCAAGATTTTGGGCATGCATTCACATGCACCCAGTGTGTTTTTCAGGCCATCGGGCCCAGTACTCAAACCACTCAGTTGGCCATGTGGAATCCAGCCCCATTAACCACAACACCACCAGGTGGCCATAGAAATAGAAATTTTAAGACCAAGATCCCTTAATTGGTGACATTTCTGTTTACTAGTTGGCACAACGGTGTGTAAGACACACTCACTGGTTTCTAGGTGTCAAAAAGACAAAGTGGAAGTATATGGAAACAGACTGAGTCTAAGAATCTGGAAGCCCACTTGTTTGCTTGCCTAGCTGGGAATGTGTTGAAGGGAGACACTACCGGTATCCCTACATATGCCATTCTGTCAACTACAAACAGAAATGATATTGGGTCGAGCTCCAGTATCATGAAGCAGGGCAAAGAAGGGTGGGCATGGATTCAAAGACAATCATTGTCAACTGCTTCATGGCAGTAGCTCATAATATTAACACTCATTAGTGCCCGGTACCTAGGTTATTGTATATTTACCACAGCTTTGTGATTTAGAAACTATGATACTGCTCCATCAAGACCATGACGAGAATACCCAAAATCAAAAGTATTTTATTAGTTATAGCAGAAAAGGAGAGTATATACCCTGAGAAACCAGAGTATCTCAAAGGAGGAAAGCGTCATTGAGGATGCCTCTGAGGTTTTGAGGATGAAAGTTCGTCTCAATACAGCCTTGGTAGTTAGAGTTAGAATTTACAAATCAGGAACATCGCTGTAACAGTCAGTGGGCATATTTTAGAACATGAATCCATGCCAAGGTATCGTTGGATCTCTTTGGCTGTGGTCTTATCCAAAACATATGGCTGTGAGTGAATTGTTTCTACTCGAGCTGTGGTCATGCTTGGCTTAGCACAGTTGATGTGTTTGGCAAATCTCAGCAGACTTTTTTTACAACGTGTGATGGCTCTTTTCATTTGTACTTTGGTCCATAACTCCATGCTAAGGCCATTATTAAAAAGTTTAGTTTTTAATTTTTTAAATGTTGATAGAATAATTATACATATTTATCGAGTACATTTTGGTGCATGAGTATAACGTGTTATGATCAACTCAAAGTAATTTGCCTATCTAGCACTTCAATCATCTGATATTACTTTGTATTGGAAACATTAAAACCCTCTCTTTAAGTTATCATGAAATATACAATGCATTGGTATTAACTATAGTCACTCTACTGTGCTACAGGACTATTCTCCAGCGAGGATGGCCATGCTGTAATCGCTTTTCCCCCATTCTCCTCTCAAGATTTTGGGCATGCATTCACATGCACCCAGTGTGTTTTTCAGGCCATCGGGCCCAGTACTCAAACCACTCAGTTGGCCATGTGGAATCCAGCCCCATTAACCACAACACCACCAGGTGGCCATAGAAATAGAAATTTTAAGACCAAGATCCCTTAATTGGTGACATTTCTGTTTACTAGTTGGCACAACGGTGTGTAAGACACACTCACTGGTTTCTAAGCATT
>NW_006199369.1:1269688-1292851 GCF_000334495.1 Tupaia belangeri chinensis
TGCAGGAAGCTTTCTTCCTGCCAAGGAAAGAAGGAATGAAAGTGAACTGTAAAGGAAGAAACTAGGGACAGGACAGAGAGGGAGTGCACTTGGACTGTGCCTCTTGCTCAAAACTGAACTTCAGACCTTGTAGGTACAGCCTGGCCAGTGGCACAGTGGAGAGGTTGTCTGGGTTGCTCTGGGCTGGACCTGGTCCATGGTTGTGGAGTGAGACTGGTGAACTGGAAAGCATACGCTTGAACTGGTGAACACAAAACCTTCTGTTAAGGTGTCAAAAAGACAAAGTGGAAGTATATGGAAACAGACTGAGTCTAAGAATCTGGAAGCCCACTTGTTTGCTTGCCTAGCTGGGAATGTGTTGAAGGGAGACACTACCGGTATCCCTACATATGCCATTCTGTCAACTACAAACAGAAATGATATTGGGTCGAGCTCCAGTATCATGAAGCAGGGCAAAGAAGGGTGGGCATGGATTCAAAGACAATCATTGTCAACTGCTTCATGGCAGTAGCTCATAATATTAACACTCATTAGTGCCCGGTACCTAGGTTATTGTATATTTACCACAGCTTTGTGATTTAGAAACTATGATACTGCTCCATCAAGACCATGACGAGAATACCCAAAATCAAAAGTATTTTATTAGTTATAGCAGAAAAGGAGAGTATATACCCTGAGAAACCAGAGTATCTCAAAGGAGGAAAGCGTCATTGAGGATGCCTCTGAGGTTTTGAGGATGAAAGTTCGTCTCAATACAGCCTTGGTAGTTAGAGTTAGAATTTACAAATCAGGAACATCGCTGTAACAGTCAGTGGGCATATTTTAGAACATGAATCCATGCCAAGGTATCGTTGGATCTCTTTGGCTGTGGTCTTATCCAAAACATATGGCTGTGAGTGAATTGTTTCTACTCGAGCTGTGGTCATGCTTGGCTTAGCACAGTTGATGTGTTTGGCAAATCTCAGCAGACTTTTTTTACAACGTGTGATGGCTCTTTTCATTTGTACTTTGGTCCATAACTCCATGCTAAGGCCATTATTAAAAAGTTTAGTTTTTAATTTTTTAAATGTTGATAGAATAATTATACATATTTATCGAGTACATTTTGGTGCATGAGTATAACGTGTTATGATCAACTCAAAGTAATTTGCCTATCTAGCACTTCAATCATCTGATATTACTTTGTATTGGAAACATTAAAACCCTCTCTTTAAGTTATCATGAAATATACAATGCATTGGTATTAACTATAGTCACTCTACTGTGCTACAGGACACTAGTCCTCCTATCTAATTGTAACTTTGTATTCATGAGCCAACTGCTCCCCATCTGCCCTTCTCTCAGGATGTCTTAGCTTCTAGTAACCACTGTTCTACTCTCTCCTTCCATGAGGTCTGGTCGTTGTGATCTTATAATGTTAGGGCTTGAAGGATCATGGGAATTCTTACGTCTAGCCTTGAGAACTGAGGACCATCTCTTAGAGTATGTCACTCATTCTTTGACACTAAATTCATAAGAATAAAGAAATTGGGACCAGCAGATGGTGTAATGGTTATGTCACTGGACTCCCACATAGTCAACTGCGGTTCAAGTCCCAGACCTGACTTAAAACTCATGCTGGGCATATGTGCAAGCATGCCCAAAAACCTAAGAGAAAAAATGGAGGGGAAGGAATTGTGGCATGACCATCCCCCCTGGGGGGTGATTTCTCACTTTCTATCGCTCTGTCTCCCCAGCAAGCCCACAGACCCTATAGCAAAAAAAACTCTCTAAAAAATAAGCAAGCCCACAAACCCTATAGCAAAAAATCTCTCTAAAAAATAAAGAAAAAAAATAAATGGTCTGTATTAGAGGTAATATTTTATGTTTTGAGACTCAAACTCCATGTTTTACATTTGGAGGTGAAATTGGCTATAAACATGCAAAAATTCCCCATTTTCTTTATCAGCATATTCTTCCTTTAATTTTGTTTAATTTTTATAGGGCACAAGAAATCACCCTCAACGCCATTTTCTTTATCAGCATATTCTTCTTTTATTTTTGTTTGATTTTTATAGGGCACAAGAAATCACCCTCAACATAGCTTTAGCTTCTCCTGACAACAGGAGTTTATGTTTATATATCTTGATTTAAGGTGACAGAGTTTTATATAATTCTATTATATCTTTAGAGTCAAAGACTCATACTAACCACCTACTGTAATTGTAAGTTTTTGTTTGCTATCAATAAAATGTCTTTCCTATTGATCTTACTTAGAGAATAAACACGGATTAATTCTGCAGGCTTTTCCAGATTTATAGTTAGAAGGGAAAGTGGGGATTCGATTGAATTTATTTAAATTTACACTGATTGAAACCAAATCTCCTACAAGTCTTTACTAAAAACAGGTTGTCTGACAAGGAAATATGTACAGTGGATTTTAGAGTTTTTATGAAACTTTAATTTCCTTTTAGTGCTTTTCATGTCAGGGCAATATATTGAAGTAGAGAAAATTTATCACCACTTTTGAACATTTAATGACTAAGAGAAATAAAGGTAGATATAATTCATGCAGTATGTATATAGCATATAATCAGCTCCATTGTTTAAGTCCACAGATCAGTGGGTGACCTGTAATTATGTCAATCTAGAGAAATGCTCAGTGGGTACACAGTGGGTTGGAAAATTCCTAGTTCTGCATTTGAGGAAGTGGCAGTGCTGTTCATTTACATATCCATTCTCAAAGTGAATGTAAATAGGAGAAATAGGAGAGTCCACATGGCAACCTAAATTTCCCAAGCATGAAGAAATCCTGCAGGAAACAACTTAACTCACCTCTTTATGTGTGAGCACTTCCTATGCATTTGCAAAATTAGGAGAAAGGAGTCAATATTCATTTTGGAGCAAGGTGCTCACTGCGTGTATAGTTGAGCTCACCACAGTACACAGAGTAGACTCTGTAGTGATAAGATTGCATTGAGCAGTAGACGAGTGTGACGCATGGAGCCCAATTCCTTGCTTCACCTGGTAAAACAGAGAGCATAACGGGAACTCCCAGACCTGATAACTCCAGGTATACTGGTTCACCCAAACAGAGATGGACAGATTAACCATGTGCTAATCTAAGAAACTCTGTCCACTTGGTGCATAGAAGAGTCCTCACCAGAGATACTTTGCTGTTCACTCCTGGCAGTATGATTAGAGCACATCATTCCCAGTCACTCTAAGATACTCATGGACCTTGTAACTAAGACTCTGCTTAAGACTCATTGCCTCAGGGTCCACTGGTGGACCCTTCATAGGAACCCCAGGAATGGGCCTCACTGCCTGTTGACTGATTGGACTGGCTTTTGACTAGTTGCCCTGGTTCCCCGCAGTCTGGCAATCTGAGGACTCGCGACTGGCTCTTTGCCTCCAGAGACTGCTCAGGATGAATTGCTCTCATCCCTTGACCTGACTGCTTTGCTATAGTGAAGGCTTAAGTTAGGCAATAAAATCTGACATTGCAGAAAGACACGAGTGTGTCCAGAATCTTATTCCCTCATTTGCAACTCTAGTACAATGTATTTCAAACCAGGGTTGAAAGGATGAGTAACACAGAGAAGAGACTTGGAATTGATCATGGTACAGTGATGGAAAAAAAATCTCATAACGAGATCATTTATGGAACCACATAACCCGGTAAGTGGAGGTGGAAGAAGGGGAAGTCACTCCCTTCAGCCCTGGGAGAGCAGCAGCAGTTTCCACTGGAGGAGTGCACAGGGACTTACGCTAGCTAATGTTTTCACTTTGACTGTTCATTCTCACCATCCATTATCAGTGGATAATCAAACACAAGCCAGGAATGGCAAGACATGAGGTTTAAAATGTAGAAGAAGCCAGATTTTGGAGCAACTAGAAACAGGGGTTGGAGTTTGGACCCTTTCAGACTAATCATTCTGTATCTGTGACCATTTTATGGGGAAACAGGTTGTAGGGAACAATAAGGAGGAGGGGAAAACAGGAAATTAAGATACAGCCTAGACGAAGTATCATGGTGGCCCAAATTATGGTTAGAAAGAAAGGAAAAGGGAGGGATTTAAGAAAGGATCTCTTGGGATCAGCAGTTAGCATAATGGGTGTCACTGGACTTCCATGTAGTTGATCGCAATTCAAGTCCCAGACCCAGTGGCTTAAGCTCACACTGGGTGCATGTGCATGCGTGCCCAAGATCCCAAGAGGAGAATGAAGAAGGGATTGTGGTGTGGCCATTCCCCCTGGTGGGTAATTTCTCACCTTCTGTCTCTCTGTCTCTCTCTGTTTTTCTGGTGAGCACGGCACCCTATAGCAAAAACCTGTCAAAAAAGAAATAAATAAAAAAGGAAAAAAAAAAAAAAAGAAAGAATCTCTGATTTGTCCTGAAACAATAAGGAGGAGGGGAAAACAGGAAATTAAGATACAGCCTAGACGAAGTATCATGGTGGCCCAAATTATGGTTAGAAAGAAAGGAAAAGGGAGGGATTTAAGAAAGGATCTCTTGGGATCAGCAGTTAGCATAATGGGTGTCACTGGACTTCCATGTAGTTGATCGCAATTCAAGTCCCAGACCCAGTGGCTTAAGCTCACACTGGGTGCATGTGCATGCGTGCCCAAGATCCCAAGAGGAGAATGAAGAAGGGATTGTGGTGTGGCCATTCCCCCTGGTGGGTAATTTCTCACCTTCTGTCTCTCTGTCTCTCTCTGTTTTTCTGGTGAGCACGGCACCCTATAGCAAAAACCTGTCAAAAAAGAAATAAAAAAAAAAAAAAAAAAAAAAAAAAAAAGAAAGGATCTCTGATTTGTCCTGCAAAAAGAGAAACAAGGGAAGAAGACATGAAACAAATGAAGAAGCCTCCAGGGTTTTGCTTTGTTTAACTTGATGGAGGATGAAATCACTGGGAAAAACACAGCCAGGCACACTCGTGACTTGAAAGACTGAGAACCTTGCCAGAACACTTTCAAGCTCTTGCAGAATTCATCTTACATCAGAACTCTGTGCACGGGATGCAAGAAATGATCAATTGAACAAATTATGATTTAAATCAATGAGCATTAATGGGACCCAACTTTATTTATTTTAGTCCCTAAGTGTTCAAGAGTAAATGATGACTTTTTCCCCTGTATCAGTACACATCTTCTGAGCAAGAAGCTCATACTGAATTTCTTAAAATTTAAGTAATATATTAATATGCCTAGTGTAAATAACCTTGATGACATTATCACAATTTGCTCATCATTTTCACATTCATTAACCATTTTCACCCTCAGAACGATGCTGGGAGTTAAGCATGTAGTCATCTTAGGTTACAATGTGGGAGGGCGGATGGCCCGGTGTCCTGGAAAACTTCTCTCTCAAACTTGTTCTTTCATCATGCTCCCCTGCTGCCATTTGAGGAAACAAAACTCAGCACTTAAGCAAAATTTCTTCCTTTTCTGTTTCTTCCTAAAACATCAGGGATACACATCTTAGGGTGGCTTGCTCGGTTTTCTTAGCTCTGCATTATTTACTGTTTAGAACACTCAGTTCTGTGAGGGTCAATAGCCTTGCCTTTGCACTTGATGAAGTAGATTCACCTGAGAAACCATAGTGCAAGGGGGGCCTGAGTGGGTGCTCCCACAATCTCTGAACGAAGTGGGGGAATCCACATTACTGTTATATTGAGTGTGTTTTAAGGGCTATTTAACTTGAAGCTGCTGCTCTGAAGATTATGAATAATAAGTAGATTACTTGTTTTGAAAAAAAAGTCTCTAATTCTATAAAAGTAGCTGAGTTAATGCACTAGAAACCTATTAAGCAGAAATCCTGTTGCACCAAAACATTGTTATTTCAACTAGAATTCATAAAATAATTACTGTTTCTAGATGCCTGCTTCCCCTATTCCCTTTGACAGACACCGTTAGTTAGCCTGAAAGAAAGGTCACATTTATGTTCACCAGGCATTGATAATTGATCCATCCATGAGGGTGAAAGAAAGGTAAAATACTGACAAAATTAAATAAGAGTAAATAATCCCTTGATCACTTCCCAATGCCCAGATTCTTGATCCTTGGAAATTCACTGTGGAGGTTTGTCTTTCTTAGGGTAATTGATCAAGGCCTTTAGTCGTTTTTCTCGCTTATTTTAATTATTCATTAAGGCCTCTAAAAATGAAATGTCAAAAGCATAGTTCTGTATATTAAATAGCATAATTGGCTGTAGAAACAGAGCACAGAGGATGATAGGGTAGTCCTAACTGCCAGGAAATGGGTCCCAAATGTGACCTGGCACTGACGTGAGGCCCAAGCAGGAATTTGAAAGGCAGGGTCAAAGGGAACAAATGGTTGGTCTGCACAAAGGCAGATAGATGTCTTTGCAAAGTGCAAAACTGAAAATCAGCCTGGCTACTAGCCAAGCCAGTTTGAAAACAGCAAAGACCAATTCCCTCAATGCTTATCCTGCTGTCTGCCATCTCTTCCCTGCCCACTGTCTGCTCACTCTTTGTATACTGTGACCTGGAGGTGGCTCTCTCTAATGGTGTCACTGAACACTGTTGCCTTCTTTCTTTCTTACAGTAGATTTGCCCAAATGGAAACACCAGCCAGAAAGAGAGAAGGGAGAGAGAGAGCTCTGGTATCCCTTGTTATGTTTCCATTTCCTCCTCTCTCTTTCTCTCTCTCTCTCTCTCTCTCAAGTCATAGGGCATGTGTGCTCACTATAGAGAAAGACAGAGAGAGAGAGAAAGAGACAGAGACCATGAGGGGGACAGTGAGAAACCACCTCCCATGGGGGATGGCCATGTCGCAATCCCTTCCCTTGCATTCTCTTCCCAGGATCTGGGCACACACACACACACACCTGCCCGGGTAAGTTTCAAGCCACCAGGTTCGGAACTCAAACCACAGTCAGCCATGTGGGAGTCCAGCAGTGTAACCACTATATCATGTGGTGGTCCCCCTTTCCCTCTTCTCTTCACATGGGTTTTGGCAGTGGCTCCATCCCTTTGCCTATGGCAGAATCATAGCTCTATGGAAACGCCTGCCTCCATCTTGCTTCATCAGAGTCTGGGAGGTGTAAAGGTTGCTAGTCTCTAGGGTCTTCTATCCACTCTTGCGTTTCTTCACCTCATTCCCAACACTAATCACTAATCCACTTCATTAGAGAGCCAGTTAGGTGGCATAGTGGTGGCTGGATCCCATATGGCCAACTGTGTAATTTGAGTCCTGGGTGCACAGGCTTCAAAAATACACTGGGTGGGGAACCAGCAGTTAGCGTAATGGCTATGTCGCTGAACTCCCATGGAGTCGGCCACGGTTCGTGTCCCGGACCCGGTGGCTTAAAACTCACGCCGAGCACGTGTGCGTGCGTGCCCAAGATTCCAAGAGGAGAATGGAGGAGAAGGAATTGTGGCATGACCATCCCCCCTGGGGGGTGATTTCTCGCTTTCTGTCTCTATGTCTCTCTCTGTCTGTCTGGCGAGCGCATGCGCCCTATAGCGAAAACCTCTCAAAAAAAAAAAAAAAAAACTGGGGGCATGTACATGTGTACCAGAAATCTTGAGAGAATATAGAAGAAGAAATTATGAAGTGGTCATCTTCTCTGGGGTGTGTGTGTGTGTGTGTGAATTCTTACTCCCTACTTCATTGCTCTCCAGGGAGCATACCTGCCCTATAACAAAAAAAAAAAAGAAAAGAAAAAAGAAAAAAAGAAAAAAACATGACATTAGAAGGTCTTCAGTCTTTTTAATGTGCCGTCTAGTTCCTTCCAGGATTCAACTCTTTCTCAATCTTTACACTATAACTGATTTTCCTCCTAAAAGAATTAATTTTGTATTTAAAAGACTTGCTGAAAACTTCTGATGATCCTGCAAAATTGTCTAGGAATTCTGTAGGTTTTCCCTCTAGTGTAATTAAGGATGTGATTGACTAGACCCATGTCCCATCCATGATCCTGCAAAATTGTCTAGGAATTCTGTAGGTTTTCCCTCTAGTGTAATTAAGGATGTGATTGACTAGACCCATGTCCCATCCATGTATAAGGCCAACAAATCGTATAAACTTACAGGAGCCTTCTGAAGTTAGGCTACGCATGGAAACGTCATACTATATGCAATGGCAGAATGAATGCCATTTCAGTTTAAAAAAGTAATATCCACTTTTTTTTTAATGTTGGATTGTTAGAAGAATAATGCCATAATTGAGATATCGTGGGCACTCTTCTGATGGCATCTGCACAAGTGCCGTCCATCTCTTCTTCAGCCGGGAAGGACGTTGGTGTCGAGGCACAGTAACTGCCATGGTTTCCAGTGCTTTGGTGAAGCCTCAGCTGCGTGGCCTTCTGGCCATGCGTCTGCGATTTCATACTGTTGGAGCATTCACTGTATCCCTGAGTGTTGCAGCTTTCTCTAAGTCTACTGTGGCTGAACCAAGAAAGGAAGGTGTACGCAGATTTCTACAGAAATTACGATTCTGTGAAAGATTTTGAAGAGATGAGGAAGGCCGGTATCTTTCAGAGTACAAAGTGATTTTGGAATGTAAAGATTGTCATTGGACTGGTGCCACGTTCCTGAACTATGAAACATGAATACATGGGCTTAAGAATAGTTTCTCTTGATGGATATATACTGTGGACAGTGCATCTTGGCTCAAAAAAAAAAAAGAAAGAAAAAGAAATATCATGTATTCTCCATTTCTCTTTTTATTTTTGAAATCTCTCATTATCTCTCGTTCAAATTGTTGTCGTCATTGACTGCCATGTACTATTATCTGCGGTCTGTTTTGTGCTTTCTGCCTGGAACCATTTAGTAATGCATCTTTTCTAGCTTTAAGAGCCTCAGAGCTGCCCACGAACTATAGTCAAAAGTGCCATGGTTGGCCCAGCCTCTGTAACCCAGTTGTCATGTACCAGACAGTGGAGCTAAAAAACACACACAGACCATGGTTCCTGTCTCTGGATAGATTGTTCCCAAAACGAGTTGGATGCCAGGATCACGGAGGGCTCCAGGACCTGCAGAAAGGCTTTGCGATGTGACTGGGACCTACAAAAGTACTTCTTTCTTTCTCCCTCATATCTTCTCTCCAGTATGAATTTGGTTTTTGTTTGTTTGTTTTTTGTTTTTTAGGTGAAGGTTCATCACAACGGTTAGCTAAGAGCACAGTGATCTGCACCTGCCTCCCCTCAGTTATATATTACACATAAATCACTCTCCCCCAAGAACAACAGTGCCCATAATTTATTGAATTCCACTGTCCACCCTGAACATACCATTTTCATTCTACCTTATTATTTTCATTCTCTCTTCCCTCTCTGGAAGCCTTGCTCCATTTATTACTCTCCCCTCAATTATATATTACGCATAAATCACTCTCCCCCAAGAACAACACTGCCCATATTTATTGAATTCCACTGTCCACCCTGAACATACCATTTTCATTCTACCTTATTATTTTCACTCTCTCTTCATTCTCCTATATTTTTGCTTGCACCAGAGTAAATTGTATTGAGTCCTTTTTTATATTTTACTTTTTCCTATTTTTTTTCTTGCATTCAATTATGGTATATCTTTACAACATTGAAAATGAATTTGCCAAGCATGAATATTTAGTATGTTAGGCCAGTCAAAGAAATTACCATACACGTTGCCATTAACAGAAACTTTTCCGTATTTTTTCTCTTAATTCCTCCCCCCCACACACACACTTCCTGTCCTCCTCCCACACTGTCCATGGTATCCATACTTGTCTTCCATGCTTTTATGTCTTTCGATCTTTCACTTTATCCCATAGAGTGCCGACACTCAGTAAATATTAAATGGGGTCATACAATGCCTCCCTTTCATAGTCTAACTTGCTTTGCTTAGCATCAAATCTTCATCTGTTCCATTCATCTGTTCTTGGACATTTGGGTTGATATCATGTCTAAGCAATTGTGAATAATGCTGCAATAAACATGGATGTGCAAGTGTTTTTATGACTGAGTGTGTCCCTATCCTTTGGGTAGATACCCAGGAGTGTAACTGCTGAATCATGAGATAGTCCTATTTGTAGGTTTTTGAGGAACTTCCATATTGTTCTCTGCAGTGGCTGTACTGGTTTACATTCCCACTAATAGTGTAGGAGAATTCCCTTTTCACTGCAGCCTTGCCAGCACCTATCATTCTTTATTTTTTAAATCTTAGCCACTATGGCTAGGGTTAGGTAGTAGCTCATTGTACTTTTGGTTTGCTTCTCCTTTATCATTATTTTTTAATAAAAATGCTCAACAGCCATTATCATAAGGGAGATGCAAATCAAAACTACAATTAGATACCACCTAACCCCAGTCATTCATTTTTGTTGTCCATAGGACACATACACTCACCACAGAGAGAGTGAGACAAAGGGGGAGAGAAGAGAGAGAGAGAGAGAGAGAGAGAGAGCGCACTTACCTATTGTCACATCTCAATTTTTTTTTCTTCATTTATCTATTCTTTTGGGATTTGGGTGAATCACACTTAACTGCTGTGTTTTCAAGCCATCAGGCCAGGATTTAAACCAAGTTTGGACATGTGGAATCTAGCTCCCCTAACCGCTGTCCTATGGAGTCAGCTCTACTCTATCATTAAATCACAACTAAAGTCATCTGGGAAGATTCTCCTGATGTTTTCATTCTTATTTCCATATACCTTCAATTTGTTTCTGTTATGATTTACTCATGAACTCATGAGAGGAGGATGTGTCACATTATGTGTGATTATTTCTCCATGTACCTTTATTCATTCTAGTGGTGCAAGCTCTTTGACAAGGGAAACCAAGTATTTTCATCTTTGAGTACAGCCTACACCAGTGACATCATCTTCTAATCTGGAAGAGATGCCAGTGAGTCTGTGGCATGCAGGGCCACAGAGGCACCAATGGGCGCATGACTCAGTTTGCACCATACATAGAAGATCCATCACTATGTGGACCTCCTCCATAGTGCACAGGCCATAAATAGAGCCCACAACCACTCTACTGATATCTAGAAAGTCAACTAAAGCATTTGCATAGAAAAATGCTCCTAGAGCCATGTTATTTGTTGGCACATAATGGCTGACTGAATTCCAAACAAGGGCACTGAGCCCAAAGTGGATAACATGAATGGATTTGGTCTACGAAAGATTGATTTCATATTTCTTAGTGTGAAGGAGCTTTTATGTTTCTTCATGCCAGGGTAATTTTCTCATATATTCAATAATAAAGTGAAGCAATGAAGAAATTCATTTAGATCGATATTTTCCTTATTTTAAACAAAAAAGTAACATAAGCCTTTCCAATCTATTCAACTGTAACATAATCCAATAGTTCTAGTAAAATTCAATTATAAAATGGCTTAATTGAAAGTAAATTAAATAAGTATATGTCTAAGTTCTGTCACACTAAATAAGATTTTAAATTTCTCAAAGAACAGATATTTCAGTGCTGATATGATGACTTTAAATGTGGTGATATTTGGTTTTCAGAAAAATCAATAAAAATTTCACAAGCATTTAGAAGCCATCTTCCATGGATCTTGCACAAAATTAAATTGTAGTCCAGTTTATGTCCAGGTAGTGAAGGTAAAAGAAGAATTTAAAATGCAAATTTAAGCTCTGATAACTATCTTATCAAATGCCTCCATGGTAGTAGATAGAACGGATTTTTTCCCTCATCTTATACCTCGTAACCCAGAGAGGGCTGATGAAGTTCAGCACATGCACTTAATCATCTTACAAGTTAGGTATTTATCAAGAACAGCTGCTTGATAATCTCCTTTCCATACTCTTCCTGTATCTTTAAAGATAAGCATTTTTGGACAGTGTATTTTTAAAGAATTTATATTTTATAGCCTATTCCACAAAGGATTTGAGGCACATTATAAAGTGAAACACATATAAATCAGAACAATTAAAATTTAAAGGCAAATAAAAAACCAATTAAGAAGAAGATAAAGGCAAATGAAATAGTTTTGTCAAATGATTTAGTTTCCTCCAAGCCCTGTCTTTTGCCCTGTGGTTCACTCAGTAGCATGAGCACAGAGGAAATAAATGTCAGGTTACAGAATTATCATTTTCTTGTTTTTCTCTATAGAGCATTTCTTGGCCTAGTTGTAGAGCTCTGGCATAAAGTCCAGTTTGAAGAAGGTAGAGAGACATTTCCTAACACATGTCTATAGCTACAGTGATCACATTCAAGTACAGAACTGTGGAAAATATAAAACATCAATATAAAAAACTTTGATCTATTTTAGTCTAAATATGTTTTTTCTGATTTGAATTAGAAGAGATATAATTCATGCCTTACACTATGTCAGCTGTTGAAAGTAAAAAATTAGTGCTGGCGCCATAGCCTAGTGGTTAAGGAAACCAAATCCCACATGACCAATTGCAGTGTGATCCCCAGCTCCAGGGGCTTCTCTTTCTTTCTGTCTCTCTAGCAAAGCACATGTGCCCTATAGAAAAAAAAAAAAAAAAAAAAAAAAAAAAGACCTCTCTTTTAAAAAAATAAAAAGTAAGTAATGAATAGGTTCTGAATGTTATCTGGGTAATATCTCCTCCTTTTGGTGAGCTCTTTTGGTGTAGATACCTCTTAACCTTTGAAATCTGTCAGCTGTCCAGTAGGATTTGCAACCATCCACTCACAAGATGATAGTCTTCTCATCTTTGGCTGCGTGCACTACAGCTACAAATAACCTGGTGTGGGAATCATCACCAGAGTACCAGCCCATTGTAGACCCCTTTCCTTTTGAAGCTATTTCCAGGAGCTGAAGAAAGTCCATCATATTCCTTAAACACTAATTTTGTATTGGCTCAGATTCAAGTCAAGTCTCTGGTACTTGCTCTATCTGTGACCTTTGCTAACTTAATTAGTTTCTGAGTCTCTGTGCACTTAGAAAATGAGGATGCTGTCTGCCTGATGTTTTGTTATGAGAGAAGGATGTGTTGTGAGCCACAAGGACCAATAGTGGTGCCTGGTGTCAGTGTATGTTGGCTTCTTTCCCACTTTTTTAGCCTGCGGTTTGAGTTTCTTGTTACTAGCTATTTGAGACATGGGTTGTCTTATTGCTGACTTTACTGTCAACCCCTAAAAATAAAGCTCACTGCAGATTCTACGTCTTATCACTTTATAATCTGCTGCTTTCATCGTCACTTCTGACTTTTCTATTTTATTGCCCTCTTGATAATCAATTTTACATAGGCAGATTTTAAATGACCAATGTTTTATTAAACTAGGTGATGTCTTATTCTTATCAGCTTTCTTTTGTTGGAGAAATGGCTTGGGGAAGTGTCCCTTGCATCACATTACTTCTGTTCCAGCAAGTGTTCTCATTGATAAGTCAAATACACCTGCTTAATTTTAGGTGTTTACATTTGACCTGAAGTCATCCTTTTAGCTTCTTAGAAAATTAAGGGTGCGTATTTTACCTGTACTATATTCATGGTGGCTGAAAGTGTAAGGTAATTTCTCTGTGCTGCCAAAATACCCATCCACTGCCATCTACCACATTTATCTGCCAATCACATGTTATCTGATTTGGGTGTTGCCCAGAAACAGAGGATGGTATGTCTTGTGGATACTTCATAGAATTAAGGTCATGTGGCAAGTGAATGACTATTAGAATTTTCTGATTTTTCTCAAATTACAGTCAACACCTGTTAGTTTAATTACTAAACAGGCAAGTAGCAAAGGTTAAGGTTAAGATACTTTGAAGAACTGTGAGCTATTCTTATCCTCTCTCCAAAATGAGAATTGAGATCATGTCATATCCGAATATGAGGGGAGGGAATATTTTTAAAAAATATTTATTTAATTTCATTTGTTATTGTTATTATTATTTAATTTGATGAGAGAGAAAAAGGAAAGCGAGAAAGTAAGCTGCTAGGTCTGGGACTCGAACCACAGTCAGCCATGTGGGAGTCCAGCACCTCAACCACCACACTACCTGCTGGCCCCGGGAATATTTTCTTAAAATACTATTTCTTTTATTTTATTAATGGGTCTGGGTTTTTTTAAATTAGTTAATATGAAATTAATATATAAAATTTCACTTAGTCTAAAAAGTAATAGTAATGTCATTAAGGTTGCTTGGTGGGTAGATTCAATATGTGAAGGGCTGCTTTAATATCCTTGGTTAGTCAAGAGTTCCCCATAATGGACTATATCTAATGTATATATAACAATATTGATGTGCAAGGCACTGGTGTTGCTGACTATGAGCTCTACACAGAGAAAGGAGTCAGCTGACCAGTAGAACTTTGAGAAGATCTTTCTAGAACAGGGTGATTAGTCATAGGATCAGTAGATAGTATAGTATTTCTGGTCATATTGCCTAAGGATTTGTTCATGATCTAGATTTATGTAAATATTTCCATTCAGTTACTTAATTTTAAGTTACTAAAAACAGAGTAGGAAATTTTGAGAACTAATCTATCTAAATACTATATATATTTGTTATAATTCTGCCTTTATAATTGTGATCAAAGCTTTGCAGTATGATTAATAGGACAGACCTGATACAGAAGCTTTATAATTGGCATTTCCTTCTTAAACAGTGAGGGGTGATTAATAATTATTTAACTTAGTAAGATAAAAAGGAGTTTAGCAACAATTTAGTATTAGAATATTAATATGTAAAACTTTAAAAAATATTCAAGATATTAGATTTAAGGGTACAATTGTTTATCAAATAAGAATCCATTCTAATAATGATTACTGAAGTATATGCCAGGGTCTGGGCAAGATTTAATAATACATATCCAAGCAAGACAGTCCTTGCCTACAGAAAGCACATGATGTAAGGGAGAGAAAAATGATGCATGTTTTGAAAGAGTTAGGTAAGAGTGCTGGCGAAATAAAGTGGAAGAATTAGTACTTTACACTAGGAGCTCAGAATAGCTTCCCAGAGTAGAAGGGGACTCAGCTGAGAGTTGATTGAATTATGTTAGTCCCATGAAGAAGTGAATTAAGGCATTAGCCCCATCAGGAAGAAATGTGCTGGTTATAAGGTGGAAAATAAAAGCATATACTTAGCTGTATATGTTGGGAGTTAAAAGCATAGGGAAGTTGGGTGGTTTGAAACTTGTCAGGTCTAGTTACTACCTTCATGTTTTAACTGATGGTGCTGGTAGCCACTGCCTTGCCTCTTCACACTGGTACTATTTCGTTTTGATATCATTCCCCTTAACATCCAACACCCAGTTTCTGCATTATCTATGGATCTCCAGAGGACCTTTAATAGTGAATTGCTGAAGCATTGACTAGATTAGTATTTAATTTTCTTTTTTAAGTGTTGAACATTCTCCAAAGTGGATGTATCATTTTATGTGCTGTCCAGCAATGATATGCACTTTTCAGTGTGAGAGATCCAGTCACTCCACACACATCATTATGCAGAATTGCTTTTTTAAAAAAAAAATGTCCAGGGCTGGCCCGCGACCTGGTGGGTAAGGAACAAGATCCCAGGTGGCTTTGTGATTTGAGTCTCCAACGGTGAGTTTTGAAATACATACCACTTACATGCATGTGCCCTAAAACCCTGAGAGAAGGGAGAAATGGAAGGATTCCAGTGCATTGGAGCATGCTTTTTCCATCTCCCTCTCTCTTTCTGGCAAGCACACATGTCCTCAGGCAAAATTAAAAAAAAAAGATTTACTTATTATTTTTTCTTTTTTAAAAAGAATTATTTTATTTAACTTTATTTATTCATTCATTTATTTTAATTTGACCAGAGAGAGATACAGAGAGAGAGAGAGAGAGAGAGAGAGAGAGAGAAAGTGAGAAAGCAAGCCACCAGGTCCCGGACTCGAACCGTGGTCAGCCATGTGGGAGTGTCCAGTGCCTGAATCACCACACTGCCTGTTGGTCCCAAAGATTTACTTATTTAAAAGATTCTAGCTATTAAAAAAATTATTCTAGTGTATATAAAATGGCACCTTACTGTAGGTTTATTTTGCATTTCTCTAATCACAAATAATGCATTTCATGACATTTCATGTAGTTTCTACGATTAAGTATTTGTTCAAGTCTGTGTCACCTTTATTGCATTATTTTACATTGATTACCAATGTGTGTGTGTGTGTGTGTGTGTGTGTGTGTAAGGAAAAGGTAGTTTATTAAGAAAAAGTACACCCCTGAGAGGTAGGAGCGAGCCTGAGCAGACAGAGAAAGAGGGCTCAAAAGGCTCCAGCGGTTGCATTCTGCCAGACTTAGAATTTTTAACCTAGGTGATGTGGGAGTACCAGTTTAAAGAAGTTATTTTTTAATCAAACAGAAGTCCCCTCGCACATATAGACATGTGTTGCTTAATGATGGGGCCATCCTCTGAGAAATGCCTCCCTAGGCAATGCCATCATCGTGTGTAAGAGTGAATTTTAGACAAGGGAGTAAGGAAAAAAACTTCCCAGAGAAGAAAGGATTCAGTTAGAGTTCATTAAAGAGAAAGTTAACCATGTGAAAAAGTGAATTAAGAACACCACAGAGTGCACTTTCATAAACCTCAATGGTATAGCTGCTACGCATGTGGGCCATATGGTGTAGTCTACTGTAATGTCATGAAATCAGTGTTACAGATGTGGCCAGTCATTGAGCAAATCTTCCTTATGCAGCACATGACTATATATTATGAATATTTTTCTAGTCATTTGTTGCCTTTTCATTTTTTGAAATGGTATCTTTTAATGGACATGAGATTTATTTATCTATCTGTCTATCTATCTATCTATCTATCTATCTATCTATCTATCTATCTATTTATTTTAAGATTTTTGCCATAGGATGAGTGTGCTTACCAGAGAGACAGTGAGAGGGAAAATGAGAAATCACACCCCCTGGAAAGCGACCATGCCACAATTCCTTCTCCTCTTGGGATTCTGGACATACACAAACACATGCCTAGCATGATTTTCCAAGCCACCAGGTTCCAGGGCTCTAAATGTGTTTGGCCATGTGGGAGTCCAGCACCTTAACCAACATACCACCTGCTGACCCAAGTTTTAAATTTTGATGAAGTTTACATTGCTATCTTTTTGTAGTAAGTGTTTTGCCCTTTGAAAAATATTTTATTTTTTTATTTCATGAATTCATTATCTTCTTTTATTATTTTTTAAATTGATAGATAACATTATAAGTTTATCATATACATCACAATGTGTTCAAGCACATGTAGATTGTGGAATTGTTTGTCCTGAATAATTAATAAATGCACTATCTTACATAGTTACTATTTTTGTGGTGAAAGTGCTAACATCCATTCTGTTTACATTTTTGGGGAGAGGGCACATAAGTCACCTGCATTTGCTGGAGAGAAACAGAGAGACAGAGAGACAGAAAATGAGAAATCACCCCAGAGTGGATGACCACACCACAATCTCTCCTCCTCCATTCTCTTCTTGGGATTTTGGGTATGCACACACATGGGCTTAGTGTGTTCCTGAAACCACCGGATCTAGAATTTGATCGACACATGCAGGATCCAACTATTTAAACACCACGCTGTCTGCTGGCCTTTCTTTACGGTTTTAAGAATGCAGTATATCATTGTTCTTTCTCCTCATCTTGCTGTACAATGGATTTCTAAAAATTCATTCCTCATATCTAACTGTAATTGTGTGGTTTTTGACCAAGATTCCACATACAAGTGAGATCATGGAGTATTTTTCTTAAAGGTTGTACATAATTTACCAGTGAATCTATGCAAATATAATTTTATTGTGGGAAGGGTTTTATTATAAATAACATTTTTCTAATACAAATATGCCTGTTATGTTATTATCCCTCTTGAATAGCATGTGTCATGTAAGGAATAGTCAGTTTGATCTAAACTATCCAACTCAGTGACATAAAGTTCTTCATAATATTCGCTTAATTTTACCTTAATGACTACAGAGTCACTTTGGACATAGCTAATTTGAGGTTTTCTCTTTGTTTATAGACCTTCTCACAGAATAGCTTTTATTGTTTTATTAATTTCCTCTTTGATCTTTATTATTTTCTTTATTATACATACTTTGTGTTCCATTTGCTATTATTTTCTACTTTTTAAAATAATTATTTATTTATTTATTTTTATTTATTATTACTACTTATTAATTTGCTATAGGGCACTTGTGTGAGAGAGAGAAAGCAAACTGTTAGGTCTGGGACTTAATCGCAGTTGGCCATGTGGGAGTTCAGTGCCTCTACTACCACACCACCTGCTGGTCCTATTTTTCTACTTTTGAGTGTACTTGAAGGCTATTGATTTGAGACCTATATTCTGTCCAATATAATAGAATAAATATAAAAGATTAGGAAGCATGCTGTGAAGGAAAGTTCTTGATACCGTGCAACACAAATACTAACATGTTCTGTTTTCAGTCCTTTAGCTCAAAATACTCTCCTGTTTCCATTTGATTTTTTTTCCCTCTGTTTTGTTTAGAAGTTTTATTTATATACAAATGTTTGGTGATTTTCCCCTCTATCTTCTATTGTTTATTTCTGACTTATTCCATTTTGATATTTTAAAATTTGCTTGTATTTATTGGGACCAGTAAATGGCATAATGGCTGCATTGCTGAACTTCAATTTGATTGATCATGGTTCAAGTCCCAGGCCTGGTGGCTTAAAATTCCTCCTGAGCACATGTGTGTGTGTCCAGATTCCTGAGAGTGGAATGAAGGAGATTGTGGCATGAATATTCCCCCTGGGAGGTGATGTCTTGCTTTCTGTCTCTGTCTCTCTGGTAAGAGCAGATACCCTATAGTGAAAATCTCTCTTTAAAAAATTGTTTAAACTTATTTAGGCCCATCATGTGGTCTATCTTGGTAGATAGTCTGTGTAAACTTGATAGCAATAGATGATCTTCTAATGGTGTGTAAAATGTTCCATAAATGTTAACCTAGTTACATTGGATGATAGTACTATGCACATCTACCAACTTTTATGGATTTTGTGTCTACTTTTTTCATTTCTTGAAAGGGGGGTATTGAAATTTCTGAGTATGCATAGATATATCTATTCCTCCTTGAATTTCCATCACTCTTTGCTTTATATATTTGACATCATGCTGTTAAATGCATAAACATTTCAGATTTTTATGTCCTCTTAATTAAGTGACTTATTTGTCATTATAACACAATCTTTATTCCTAGTACCTTTTATGCTTAAAATGTGCTTTTTCTGATACCAATCTAACCATTCTCATATTTATTTCACTTTTATTTGTCTCATCTAGTCTATGTTCTCCTCCTTTTTCTGCCCTGTATAGAAGAGCTTGAGTATATTTTATAATTTTATTTGCCCCTCTTTGGTTTACTAGTGTCAATTATTTTAACAAACTATGATTTCTTTAGAGTTAATATTGCACATCTTCAACTTATCACTATCTTCCTTCAAATGATATTATACCACTTTGTAAGTAGTTTAATTTTTTTTCCAGGGGCTTTCATAAAACTTTCGTAACATAGTTTATATTCATTATATATCAAACAATAGATGGTTCTTGTTTTTTGTTTTAGTAGGCAACGATGTGGTCAAAATATTTAATAATTATTCACATAGTTACTATCTCAAGTGTCTTTTAGTTGTATAAATACATATTTTTACATGGCATTTTTTTTTACATTTAAAAAAGTGTCATCAATTCTTTCAGCTTTTGCATATAAAATAGTTATATTTGCCTTTGTTTCTCTGTCTGTATCTTTCTCTGGTAAGCATATGCATATGCACCCTATAGCAAAGAAAAAAAAAACAGAAAAAATATATATACATATATATGTTTATTTACACATCATATATATGTATATATATTTCTCTCTATTTTATTTTGAATGCCTTCAAATTATTAAAATTTTTTAAGAGACATTTTTGCTATAAGACGTGTGTACTTGCTAGAGAGATGGATAGACAGAAATGAGAATTTAACCCCAGGGGAATGACCTTGCTGCAATCCCTTCTCCATTCTTAAGTCACCTGCATTTGCTGGAGAGAAACAGAGAGACAGAGAGACAGAAAATGAGAAATCACCCCAGAGTGGATGACCACACCACAATCTCTCCTCCTCCATTCTCTTCTTGGGATTTTGGGTATGCACACACATGGGCTTAGTGTGTTCCTGAAACCACCGGATCTAGAATTTGATCGACACATGCAGGATCCAACTATTTAAACACCACGCTGTCTGCTGGCCTTTCTTTACGGTTTTAAGAATGCAGTATATCATTGTTCTTTCTCCTCATCTTGCTGTACAATGGATTTCTAAAAATTCATTCCTCATATCTAACTGTAATTGTGTGGTTTTTGACCAAGATTCCACATACAAGTGAGATCATGGAGTATTTTTCTTAAAGGTTGTACATAATTTACCAGTGAATCTATGCAAATATAATTTTATTGTGGGAAGGGTTTTATTATAAATAACATTTTTCTAATACAAATATGCCTGTTATGTTATTATCCCTCTTGAATAGCATGTGTCATGTAAGGAATAGTCAGTTTGATCTAAACTATCCAACTCAGTGACATAAAGTTCTTCATAATATTCGCTTAATTTTACCTTAATGACTACAGAGTCACTTTGGACATAGCTAATTTGAGGTTTTCTCTTTGTTTATAGACCTTCTCACAGAATAGCTTTTATTGTTTTATTAATTTCCTCTTTGATCTTTATTATTTTCTTTATTATACATACTTTGTGTTCCATTTGCTATTATTTTCTACTTTTTAAAATAATTATTTATTTATTTATTTTTATTTATTATTACTACTTATTAATTTGCTATAGGGCACTTGTGTGAGAGAGAGAAAGCAAACTGTTAGGTCTGGGACTTAATCGCAGTTGGCCATGTGGGAGTTCAGTGCCTCTACTACCACACCACCTGCTGGTCCTATTTTTCTACTTTTGAGTGTACTTGAAGGCTATTGATTTGAGACCTATATTCTGTCCAATATAATAGAATAAATATAAAAGATTAGGAAGCATGCTGTGAAGGAAAGTTCTTGATACCGTGCAACACAAATACTAACATGTTCTGTTTTCAGTCCTTTAGCTCAAAATACTCTCCTGTTTCCATTTGATTTTTTTTCCCTCTGTTTTGTTTAGAAGTTTTATTTATATACAAATGTTTGGTGATTTTCCCCTCTATCTTCTATTGTTTATTTCTGACTTATTCCATTTTGATATTTTAAAATTTGCTTGTATTTATTGGGACCAGTAAATGGCATAATGGCTGCATTGCTGAACTTCAATTTGATTGATCATGGTTCAAGTCCCAGGCCTGGTGGCTTAAAATTCCTCCTGAGCACATGTGTGTGTGTCCAGATTCCTGAGAGTGGAATGAAGGAGATTGTGGCATGAATATTCCCCCTGGGAGGTGATGTCTTGCTTTCTGTCTCTGTCTCTCTGGTAAGAGCAGATACCCTATAGTGAAAATCTCTCTTTAAAAAATTGTTTAAACTTATTTAGGCCCATCATGTGGTCTATCTTGGTAGATAGTCTGTGTAAACTTGATAGCAATAGATGATCTTCTAATGGTGTGTAAAATGTTCCATAAATGTTAACCTAGTTACATTGGATGATAGTACTATGCACATCTACCAACTTTTATGGATTTTGTGTCTACTTTTTTCATTTCTTGAAAGGGGGGTATTGAAATTTCTGAGTATGCATAGATATATCTATTCCTCCTTGAATTTCCATCACTCTTTGCTTTATATATTTGACATCATGCTGTTAAATGCATAAACATTTCAGATTTTTATGTCCTCTTAATTAAGTGACTTATTTGTCATTATAACACAATCTTTATTCCTAGTACCTTTTATGCTTAAAATGTGCTTTTTCTGATACCAATCTAACCATTCTCATATTTATTTCACTTTTATTTGTCTCATCTAGTCTATGTTCTCCTCCTTTTTCTGCCCTGTATAGAAGAGCTTGAGTATATTTTATAATTTTATTTGCCCCTCTTTGGTTTACTAGTGTCAATTATTTTAACAAACTATGATTTCTTTAGAGTTAATATTGCACATCTTCAACTTATCACTATCTTCCTTCAAATGATATTATACCACTTTGTAAGTAGTTTAATTTTTTTTCCAGGGGCTTTCATAAAACTTTCGTAACATAGTTTATATTCATTATATATCAAACAATAGATGGTTCTTGTTTTTTGTTTTAGTAGGCAACGATGTGGTCAAAATATTTAATAATTATTCACATAGTTACTATCTCAAGTGTCTTTTAGTTGTATAAATACATATTTTTACATGGCATTTTTTTTTACATTTAAAAAAGTGTCATCAATTCTTTCAGCTTTTGCATATAAAATAGTTATATTTGCCTTTGTTTCTCTGTCTGTATCTTTCTCTGGTAAGCATATGCATATGCACCCTATAGCAAAGAAAAAAAAAACAGAAAAAATATATATACATATATATGTTTATTTACACATCATATATATGTATATATATTTCTCTCTATTTTATTTTGAATGCCTTCAAATTATTAAAATTTTTTAAGAGACATTTTTGCTATAAGACGTGTGTACTTGCTAGAGAGATGGATAGACAGAAATGAGAATTTAACCCCAGGGGAATGACCTTGCTGCAATCCCTTCTCCATTCTCCTCTCCTCTCAGGATTTTGGGCATGGATGCATACACACACTTCTAGCATGAGTTTCAAGCTGCTGTGTCTAGGACTTGAACTATGATAGGCCATGTGGAAGTCCAGGGCCTTAACCACCAAGCCACCTGTTGGCACCATGGTTTCAACTTTTAAAAGTTTATTTATTCCATGAAAGAGAGAGAGAGAGAGAGAGAGAGAAGCACAGCTGCAACCCCTAGTCTCAGACAGTCTGGGTTGTTGGTGTGCTTGTATATACTCAGTATGGACAGGCAAGGTTCAAGAGGCCTGGATCCTTCCCATGTGTGTTATGCATTATAGAGCTTTGTCTTACCTGTGTGCCACTGTCTGGCCCCTGGTTTTATTTATTTATTTATTTTAATGCCTTCTAGTTCACTAATCTTTTTTTCTGAACTGTTGAAACCTGTATTGTTTCGATCCACAGCATTTTTTATTGCAGTAATTTTTACCTCTAGAAGTTTAATTTGGATCTCTTTCATATAATTTATATTTATTCTTAACATTTGAACATACAGGATATAGATGTAATTATTGTTTTCAACAACAGTTTGTATTACAAACTTTTCTCCTCAT